>NW_025110555.1:263493-325043 GCF_011392965.1 Frieseomelitta varia
CCTTTTTCTTCAAAATTGAAACAATAATTCTTACCATAGAAGATTAATACACAGATGACTAGTAATTTGTCCTAGATTTTATTAAGATCTTGGATATTTAATTTTACTTTGTACTTTACACTCTCACAGATATAGATCAGTGGTAAAATTAGATGAAACGAAAAATTGAAGATTGAGAAATCATCACCATAGAACTACGTTTAAATTTTTACCATACCTGACATAAAATAATTGTGCATGGTGTCTTTGTCAAATTTCCCAGCATTGTACAAAGACTGTGCCCCCTTTCGGAATAGCTTTTGCATTTTCACCATCGTGTCCCACCAAATAGCCTGATCTTCTTGCTGAAGCTTTGGTATCCTCTGAATTGTAAGGAATGATTCATGTACTCTAGTAATTTCGTACCTTCCTACTTACTCTCTAATGAGAAACTTCAATCACTTTGTTGTTGAAATTCTTCAAGATGGACGATATTGGCTGCAAGATACTCGTAGGTGGAACCGCGTTGCTGTCCTTCTTGTACCATTTGTCCAAAAGTCCGACGTCCATCCCTTGGCTCTCTAATTCTGTTCTCAACATTTCCAATTCCGAGCTGAGAACGTACGTTGGAATCGGGCGATAACCGTATTTCTGTCCGAGGAACACCTTGAAGGAATTTTAAAACGTGTCTCGCGCCATGTGTTTCCAACGTTGCGATTAATGGGATCGAATTATTGTCATAATTCTCTGGAAACGTACGTATGTACATTCGTGCTCCGATTTGGCTGAAGTACTGAAAATATGTTTCTTTTATAGACAATTTTTGACGAGTTAAAAGTTTGCAAAAAATGGTTTTCACTTCCTAAGATACAACAAAATCTTAGCTAAAATTTTAGAAATAGGTTCCTTTTAGATAAAAGTAATATTTACGAAAAGGATTTCTGGCGAATCAGATAAAAAAATATTTATCGATATTTAAAATATTTCATATTATTTTTATTCGTTAATATTTCGAATATTTTATATTTTACTTCAGATGTATTATAATTTGAATATTTCGAATATTTTATATTATTTTTATATTTTATTTCAGATGTATAGTTTGAATATTTCGAATATTTTATATTATTTTTATATTTTATTTCAAATGTACTATATTTTGAATATTTTGAATATTTATATTATTTTAAATCAATATCTAAAATATTTATTTATTTCTATAATTGTTGAAATATGAACGTGTGGCACAGTGATCAATTGAAACAATCTAGATAATCTAATTTTGTTAAAAGATTTGAATCGTCAAAGATCCCTCCTCCAAATATTATTTATCTTTATTTGATCTTCATCATTATCTTCCCTATAAAATTTTCGCCAAATCGAAACACAGACATTTCCTTTTTTCCAATTTTATTTCATACCACGAAGTTCGGACCCATTGAGAGTCTCTGACAATTTTCTATTTCCCTCATGCAGAGTTCCGTGGTCATGTGATCGTCAGTAGCCTCGTCTCTTACACCCCATCTCATATCAACCACCTGAAATTAAATTATCCGAATGATTCCCTCATTGTTTCTTCCCTCTCCCAGAATTTCGTCGATTTAAATTTAGAACGCATCGCACACTGTGTGGTGGAAAGGTTTTAGCTGTATGCGGTGCCTGGCACGAGAGAAATCAATTCTTCAAGGTCGACGAATCGCGTTTCGGTAACACAGATTTTAACACCCTTCGGCTATATATATTCGTGACCTGTGCTTTCTGTACGATTAATTTTTTACATATATTGCACAGAGAGAGAGAGAGAGAAATGCTTATTGAATTTTGTTCTTAATTGTCATGCTCTTCGCGCAAATCTTATAATTGATTGTTTAATATAATAATTACCTGAAACTCCAGTCCGTGCTTTTCTCTGCAATAATCTTTGAGCTTTGGATAACACTGCGCCATTAACGTGTTCCGCTCCATCGTTGTATCTGAATTTGAAATATTTCCTACATTTAAATCTTTGCATTCACATTTTGCTTCGCGACAATTCGATAGTTGTAAACGAAATTTCTTACTGTTAAGATTCATCTGTTATCGCTAAAAAAAAACTTTCTCAAACTTTCTCGTTTTCAATTAGTGAAATTAATAAACCGCGGCTGCTTATCCAAATTAATATTTTTTTTATCAATGAAACAGGAAAGAAAAGCATTTCTTATTAGGCATTACATTTTGGATGTTTTGTAGATCGATTTTATTATTGTTATTTAAGTTATATATTTATATAATTTTATGCAATTTTATATATTTTTTGTGTTATATTTTATTATATTATATGTATATATGTAATAATGAAATTTTATTATATTATATATATTATATTATATGTATATGTATATGTATATAATAATGTGTATTATATGTATATATTATATTTTATTATATTATATATATTATATGTATTATATTTCACTGGTATATTAAATTTTGCAGATTTTTTTATCTTTAAATTTTCTATAAATACGTAAACATCCGTGATCCAGCAAGATCTATAGAAGCACATGCATATTGTCAAATAATTCTGTAGAATTATTGTCAACAGGAATTATTAGAGAAAGTGAGTAATGATTTAAAAAACTAGAAAGTGAAAAAAAAAATACTTGCTATAAAATATTTACTGTATCTCAAGTTTAAGTATATTAAATTATATTATTTAGTATTAAATTTTAATATTATTAATTTAATAATTATTTAAGTATATTAAATTATATCATTTAGCATTAAATTTGAATATTATTAATTTAATAATTATTTAAGTATATTAAATTATATAATTTACTATTAAATTTTAATATTATTAATTTAATAATTATTTACGTATATTAAATTATATCATTTAGCACTAAATTTTAATATTATTAATTTAATAATTATTTACGTATATTAAATTATATCATTTAGCACTAAATTTTAATATTATTAATTTAATAATTATTTACGTATATTAAATTATATCATTTAGCACTAAATTTTAATATTATTAATTTAATAATTATTTACGTATATTAAATTATATCATTTAGCACTAAATTTTAATATTATTAATTTAATAATTATTTAAGTATATTAAATTATATCATTTAGCATTAAATTTTAATATTATTGATTTAATAATTATTCAAGTATATTAAATTATATCACAGTAGTATTTCTATATAATTAAATTAAATAAATAACTAAATTATATCATAGTAATATTTCTATATAATTACAGAAACTTAACGTTATGAAGATAAAAATCAGATTATCCAAATTTATCTAAAAAGAAATCGTATGAAATCTCTTCATTAAAAAAAAAAAAAAAAAAAAAAGGAAACAAATGCGTGAAAATACAAACACTTGCATATGACGTAATATTCCAACGTACCGGTGAAGGTAGAGCTCGTGAATATTCTGACGATTTTCGAGCTAACCGCTGGCAGAGATTTCAAAGATCCCGCGAAGATCGAGTCGATAGTAGTTTCGTCCATTTTCACCTTCGATTCGCAAGAAAATCGTTTTCTATGTCATACCTCGAACTTCATCAGGTTACTAGCAACATTGCAAGGGTACTGAGATCGTACCCAGCATTTCGTTGGCATTTATAGCCTGTGAACATATACTCTTTCACCCCTAACATCTCGCCCGACCTCCTCGATCATCGTCGATCGACGAGTCATCTTGCTATATTCTTCTCCTACGAATCGAAACGCACTTTTCCATACGTAACGCTGGGAAATTGTTGTCAGAGGGGACAAAGAGATTAATTCGAGAAAGTTCAGTCAAAGTGGACGATAGGAAACACTTGGGGCGGTTGCCAAGGGTTGTTTGCATCGTTGGAAGTGTTGAACGTTTCCTCATTGATCTGAAAAGAACGTAGCTCGAGCGATTCTGACGATAATTTTTCACGTAAAATCATCTCCACGAGTTCGTCGATTAATTTGCTTCGCTTTCAAAGAAACTCAAAAGTAACGATTGCGATTTCTGAGAAGAGTCGAGAGGAAAGATCATTTTTTTTTTTTTTTTTTTTTTTACGAGAGAAACGAACGTTCAAATTGCAGCTTCGTACGTGTGTATTTTTCGTGGAGCGGATGTTTCATTCGAAGGAATTGAACGTAGCGATATCGAACGAACATTTCCTGAGGAAACTGAGAAAAGTGATCTCGAATGAGAGGGAAATGTTTAAGCTACAATTTTGTACGTGCATATTTCCAGTGGGACAGATTTTTTATTTTTTTTTTATTTTTTCGTTTTCTTTCGAGACATCAATTGCAGTGATTTTAGAGGGACATTTTTAACGCTGCTAAATGTTACGATAAAAAAGACGCATCTTCAATTTTATTTTACATTATTTCCATCTTATTTTGATCATTCTAAGATACCGATAAGTGATTTGCAAGTTGGAATTAATTAGGTGGAAAAATTCCTTCATCTATTAAACATTGTAAAGAGTATTGTACTTTGGATATTTTTACACTCTACTGCGTGCATTTTTCTACGTTCAAATGCATAAAAATCCGCAATCTATCTATTTCCAAGAATAGAAACATCGGTCGCTATTGGCCGCGTGTTTTAACAAAGAACAGTGATTTTTAACGACAAGGAATAATCTAAATTTCAATTTTGCGCAGGTTTTTTAATGGACCAAACTTAACACAGATTGAACTTCCTTGATCAAAACAATCAAAATGGCACCACCAGACCCCGTAACTCAAATGAATACATACAAATCCTACGTAACGATGCTGGCCGATCCAGTTTCAAAAGACGAATTGAAACTGAAGGCCGCTCAGGAATTGTCGGAAAATTTCGAGGTATTTATTCGTCGTTGGACAATCGAATTACATTGCTTTCGTTTCAATCTTGAAATAGTTTCAGGAACCTTTCAGTTTAATAATTGAAGCTCATATTTAATTTATACCAAACTGGTAAATGTTTATACATATTTACAGAAATAAATCTTTCTTTGCAATGTTAGGAACGTAATGATACAATAGAGGATTGCATAAATCTTTAAATTTTATTTTTTATTTATTTATTTTTTTTCATTATGTCTATAAGAGAAAATTTCAAACTTTCAAAATTACAATTTTTGTGAAATGTAAAAGAACTTTTTTTTTTAGTATATTTAGTATATTTTCTTAATAAGTTATGTCTATAAGAGAAAATTTCAAAATTACAATTTTGGTGAAATGTAAAAGAACTTTTTTTTTTAGTATATTTAGTATATTTTCTTAATAAGTTACGTTTATAAGAGAAAATTTCAAATTTTCAAAATTACAATTCTTGTGAAATGTAAAAGAACTTTTTTTTTTTTAGTATATTTAGTATATTTTCTTAATAAGTTACGTCTATAAGAGAAAATTTCAAATTTTCAAAATTACAATTCTTGTGAAATGTAAAAGAACTTTTTTTTTTTTTTAGTATATTTAGTATACTTTCTTAATAAGTTAATTATTTGGAATTAGATTTTTTACCTATTTTTGTTCGTCATGTGACTTTATTTGTTACATTGCTTATTTCCGGGCATGTTAAATCGTTGCAGGTCATCATGTGCTCGTCACAATACAAAACGTTTCTCGAGCACATGATAAAGATTTTCCTGAAAATATTACAAGAGGGTGAGCCGCACTTTATATCGGAGTACAACATCCAACAAGTGAGGAAGTTGATTTTGGAGATGATACACAGATTACCCAGCAACGAGTATCTACGACCGTATGTGAAACAGATCCTGAGTTTGATGTCGAAATTATTGGAGACTGACAACGAGGAGAATGTGTTGGTCTGTCTGAGGATCATCATCGAACTGTACAAACAGTATAAGCCAACTTTTAATCCTGAAGTACGTAGGGGCTTCTTTGTACAAAGTTTTCATAAAATTCCCTCTTCTTTCAACTTTTGTCAGTGACATTTCGATTTTAAAAATAATTGAGAAATATGAAAATAATTAATTATTGGAAAAATATTTATTGGTGATCAATTTAAAGATGAAAGCCAACTAAGCACAACATAATTGATGTATTTTAAAAAGAAAAAGAAAAAACGAATTATCCATCTATGGATCAATATTGAATTCGAATATATTCTTTAGAAAACTTCAGATACTGCTTTGGTGCAGTAAAAGTTGCAGCAACTGGGAAACAACAATTTGCTTTAAGAGAAAAAGTAGTTTGCAAAATTGACAATGATCTAAAGATTTTAATTGTAATAATTGCAATAACAACTTTGTTTCATAGTCAAAACTAAATACAGTGAATCATAATTTAATTGACATTACTTTCATGGAAATTATAAACTGATTGAAAGTTAAAAGTTTTATTTGCAATAGTCTAATTATTTTAGAAACAATTAATTCGGCCAATAATGATATAATTCGATATAACGCGATTTAAGAAATAACCACATAATTCAATAGATATTTATTATCATTTCAATTCCTAGATACAATATTTTTTGCAATTCGTCAAATCGGTGTACAGCGAGTTACCAAAGAACCTGCCAAAAATCTTCGAGCCACGACCACCATTGAGGGTGAAAGATCTGTCGGAAATAAATATAGAGGCACTTTTGAAAGAAACGTTCACGATCACGGCCATACAGAGTGAGAAAAAAGCCGCAGATGGTACTGTCGTCACTGTAAGTGATCTTTTATTAGTTTTAAAAAGTGAAAAGTGATCATAACAAGACTGTAGTTATTTCTGTATCTGTAAAAATTTAACTCTCGTATATCGAAAATTGAGTCTCTTGGGACTCGTGCAAATATTCCATTTTTCTTAGTTTTTAAGTTACAATAAACCATACGAGCTATATGTTACTTTTCAATTGTGTTACAATCCTTGATTTCTTTGTATCTTAATCTTGTTTTGCTTTCAACCGAAAAGGAAACTTTTATACTTTAAGAGAAAATCTTTAGCACACAATTGAACAAAGTCTGACAATATTTTTTGCTGAAAAGTTGAAAATATTTAATAGGTAATACAATTCTCTATGTAGATTCTTCAGTTATAGTAACTTGTGCAAATATTCGAATACTCATATGACTATGTTATATCTGTTATATAAAACATTTTGAAATTTTATTAACATTAAAAAGTAAAAGCTCAAATCTAATGGTTATGAAATATTTGATAATATATAGATGTTTTAAAAAAGATATTTAAACAACCTTATATCAATGATCAGTATGAGCATCTTTAATGGTTACTCATACTATATACTAATCTTTTACTAAATATATTTTCAAATTAATTTTCAATTTTGACCAATGTAATCATCAGTAAAAACTATAAATTCTCATAAACAACAACCGTTTAATCACAATAATAATTTTCTTCTTCCAGTACAACCTAATTCCCAAAGCAGTGTTGTCTCTCAAAGTGCTCCAAGAATTACCAATCATAGTCGTACTTATGAATCAATTCTACAAACAGAACGTGCACCAGGATGTATCCGACTTCATCCCTCTTGTGATAACTACCATAACCCTGCAACCGAGTCCTCAGCATCGAGCGTCACCTGGATTCAACAAGGAAGTCTTCGTCGACTTCATGGGTGCTCAGATCAAAACACTGTCGTTCCTAGCCTACGTTATCAGAGTGTACCAAGACGTGGTGTCTCAACACAGTTCGATATTAGTAAAAGGTATCCTAGGTTTGTTCACGCTGTGTCCAATGGAAGTGGCTCATTTACGAAAAGAGCTGGTAATCGCGTCGAGACACATATTGGCCACTGATCTACGAAACAAATTTATACCGCACATGGAGTGTTTCTTCGATGAGGATATATTCATTGGTCGAGGTTGGACCACGCACGAGTCTCTCAGGCCTCTTGCTTACTCGACCCTCGCAGACCTGGTCCACCATGTTAGATTATTGCTGCCATTAAACGATGTGTCCAGAGCTGTGCACCTATACAGCAAGAATTTGCTCGATCAAAGTCTTCCGACAGCTGTTCAGATGGTCTCTTGCAAACTGTTGATGAACCTGGTAGACACGGTGAGGCAAAGATCCGACGCTGAGAACAGTACACAAGGCAGGGAGCTTCTCATGCGAATCCTTTTGGTGTTCGTATTAAAATTCAAGACAATAGCCAAGATCTACATACCCATTCTGCGTAACAAGGCCAAGCAGATGACGCAGTTTGGCGTAGATGTGAAAACGGAGGATGCTAAGCCAGTTGTTCCTGACTTGAACGAGGAGAAAGAGACTGGAAAGTCGAAATTTGGCTTTCCTTCATCGCAAGCTATGAGCTACAATGTCGCCGACTATAGGAACCTGGTGAAAAGTCTGGTGCACGGCGCGAAGGCCATCACAGCGAACTGCATTAACAGCAAAACCGGCGAGGTGTCGAATCAGTCGAATCAGTTTCAGACAAAGGAGACGTTGGTGTACATTAAACTGGTGAAATGGGCTCTGCCAGCGTTGGATATTTATACAATAGGCCCGCCAACGATTGGAGCTGTCGCTCAACAGGGCCGGCCAGCTCAGTCTCAAACGATCCGTACGAGAGAGGAGAAAGAGGTGTTGGAGCTTTTTGGAAACGTTTTTACTCAAATGAACCCGCAGACATTCCAGGAAATATTCTCAACCTCGATCGACTATATGGTCGAGAGGATCTTCAAGAATTGCGCGTTGCAGATTATCGGAAGTGCCTTTTTGTCTAGTCCCACGATATCGTCCACCTTCGCAACGATATTAGTCGAGTATTTATTAGAAAGGATGGGCGACATGGGATCGAACGTAGAGAGGAGCAATTTATATTTAAGACTGTTCAAATTAGTTTTCGGTAGCGTGTCGCTTTTCCCTGCTGAGAACGAGCATATGCTCAGGCCACATCTAAACCAGATCGTCAATCGAGCCATAGAGTTGGCCATGACCGCAAAGGAACCTTACAATTACTTCCTCTTGCTGAGGGCTCTCTTCAGATCAATTGGTGGCGGTTCTCACGATCTGCTGTATCAAGAATTCTTACCCCTGCTGCCAAATATGTTGGAAGGTCTGAACAGACTGCAATCCGGTTTGCACAGGCAACATATGAAGGACTTGTTCGTCGAACTGTGCCTGACAGTTCCTGTGAGACTCAGCTCGCTACTACCTTATCTACCAATGCTGATGGATCCTCTGGTTTCTGCATTGAATGGAAGTTACTGTTTGGTCAGTCAAGGGCTGCGAACTCTCGAACTATGCGTGGACAATCTCCAGCCTGATTTCCTGTACGAGCACATACAACCTGTAAGAGCTGACTTGATGCAAGCCCTCTGGAGGACGTTGCACAATCCTACTGATCAAGCGCACGTGGCTTTCCGAGTCCTTGGCAAATTCGGCGGTGGGAACAGGAAGATGATGATAGAGCCGCAGAAGCTCGAGTACAACGATCGTGAGACCAATCCGCCGGCTATCGTCGTTTACTTCCAAGAGCCCACGAAACCGATCGACTTCCCAGTGGAGAAGATAGTCGAGACGGCATTCAATGCCTTGAAGTCTAGCAACACCGATTCGTTTTACCGTAAACAGTGCTGGGAAGTGATCAACTGTTACTTGGCTGTGTCACTGCGATTGGACGACACCAATGCCATTTTACATAAACTGTTCATGCATCCTAGCTTCAAAGAGGGGAAAATCTGTCATCAACGAGGATCGCACTACCAGTGCCAGGACATTGTCGCGAGGAATGTTCTACAAACAGCTCTGACGGGATTGTTTGTTGCTTCAGAGGTTAAAGAATTGAGGCCGTCTATAGCAAGCAACGTGGTGTCCATCGTCAGGCATTATACCATGGTGGCTATAGCTCAGCAAGCTGGTCCATTTTCTTTAACTGGAAGGCAAGTTCGTATGCAGGGTCAAGATCCTCTGGTTCTGATCGACGCTCTGGCTGTCATCATGGGCCACGATGAGAAAGAACTGTACAAATCTGGACACCTGGCTCTGGTTATAATACTTGAAACTGCAACAAACATCCTCGGTTCCAAGGAGAGAGCCTGCCAACTACCTCTGATGGAATACCTGTCCGAGAAAATGTGTTCCTTGTGTTACGAGCGTGCCTGGTACGCGAAGTTAGGGGGTTGCATCGCCATAAAGTTTCTCTTTGAAAGAATGGCGACCAAGTGGGTGCTGAACCATCTGTTCGTGTTCCTCAAGGCTCTCATGTTCGTGATGATGGATCTGACGGAAGAAGTGTCGAACGGCGCGATAGACATGGCGAAGACAAACTTAGAGAAGATGCTGAGAGTCTGCGTGAATCCTGGAGTTCAGGACGGCAACACGGAGTTGATAGAGGCGCAGAATAAGAGCTTGTACGAAGTCACTCACGAGCTAGTGAGACAGGTGACCTCGCCGCACACTCTGGTTCGAGAACAGTCCATGTCCTCTCTGCGATTGCTCGCCGAAATACAAAATAAGACAGTGACCGAGGTGATGGAGCCGCACAAAGAGGTCCTGGCGGACATGATTCCACCTAAGAAGCATCTGCTGAGACATCAACCGGCGAATGCTCAGATCGGTCTGATAGACGGGAACACATTCTGCACCACGTTGAATCCACGTCTGTTTACCATGGACCTAACCGAGCACGACGTGTTTTTTCAAGAACTTTTAGCACTCAGCGAGGCGGAGGATGCTAATTTGAATAAGCTACCTTGCTACAAGGCCGTCTCGAACCTCATACCACTGAGAAAATCAGCTCTGAGGGCTCTGGCTGCCTGCCATTACATCGTGACCTGTCGCGAAAGGATTTTCGGCGTTCTGTACAAAACCTTGGAGAAACCAAACGCGGAGTTGCAAGAGGCAGCCTTCGAGTGCATGCAGAAGTTCATAGCCGGTTTCCAGATCGACATGCAGTCCGTCCACGCTATTATGCGACCGATGCTGTCGACGTTGGGCGATCACAGGAACCTCAGTCTGAACTGCGTCAAGAGACTCTCGTATCTGACCCAGTTGTTCCCAAGCACGTTCAGCACTGCCCTCTGCGAGCAGCTGTTGCAGCACTTGAAGAAGCTGTTAGAAAATCTCATACAGGCGCACAAAGGTATATCCAAGTCCGGCGAGAACGAGCAGAAGATAGTAACGATCATAGGGATCTTTCACGAAATTCCTGCAGCCACGCCAATATTCATCGACATCCTCTGCAAATTTGTTCTTCAAGCGGAGAAGTCGCTAATGGTCGAAGTATCCAGTCCGTTTCGCGTTCCTCTGATGAAGTTCTTGTTACGGTATCCAACAGAGACGTTGAATCTATTTTTGCACGACAACAACGTCAAGGATCAGCAATGGAGTAGATACTTGGAGTTCCTTATCAAGCGGAAAGAAGGGAAACCGTTCCGCGACGTGTTGCATGGCAGCACCACCAGGTTGATCACTATGCTGCTTGCCCATTCACAGACGAACTCGAATCTGAATCACAGCGAGAAGAGCGAGCTGCAGCATCAGGCTGTGAAGATCATCGCCATCCTAATTAAATTCGACGAACAATGGCTGTCGAACCAGGGCCAATTGGTGGGCGCGTTGAAGCAAATTTGGTGCAACGACGAGTATCAAGCACTGCACAAGAAGGTCGAGAGCGTGGAATATTGCCACTGGAAGGAACCGAAGCTCATCGTGAAGATATTGCTGCACTACTTTCGCCATCATCCGAACGAAATCGATTTGTTGTTTCAGTTACTACGAGCGACTTGCGACAGATTCATTCCAGATTTCCAGTTCCTCAGGGACTTCTTGGAACACACTGTGGCGCAAGAGTACACGGTCGAATGGAAACGAAGCGCGTTCTTCAGATTCGTCGATCACTTTCCTACAAACAACTTGTCCCAGGAACTGAAGGCCAACGTGTTACAATTGATCATAATTCCATGCTTCGCCGTGAGCTTCGAGCGTGGCGAGGGCACGAAATTGATCGGCGGGGCGCCGATGCCGTACCAAGACAATCCGGAGAATGTCGTTTCTGTGTTCATCAGCAAGATCATCGATCCGGACAATCCGTTCGGCTCAGCGGACTGCGTTCGAATCTCGTTGCTTCAGTTCTCCTGTCTGTTGGTCGAGCAGGCATCTCAACATATTCACGACGTTAGCAACAAGAGACAAGGTAACAAGTTACGAAGATTGATGACGTTCGCGTGGCCATGCCTCTTAGGTAAGAACTGCGTCGATCCTACGACAAGGTACCACGGCCACTTACTGCTAAGTCACATAATCGCGAAATTCGCCATTCACAAGAGGATAGTCCTCCAAGTTTTCCACAGTCTTCTCAAGGCACACGCGTTGGACGCGAGGAACATAGTCAGACAGGCATTGGAGATCTTAACTCCGGCCATGCCTGTCAGAATGGAGGATGGCAACACAATGTTGACACACTGGACCAAGAAGATCATCGTGGAAGAGGGACACTCCATGCAACAGTTGTTTCATATCCTCCAGCTGGTGGTCAGACACTATAAAGTGTACTATCCCGTCAGGCATCACTTGGTTCAGCATATAGTAAATTCTATTCAGAGACTAGGTTTCAGTCCAAGTGCCACTATAGAGCACAGGAGATTGGCTGTGGAGCTGGCAGAGGTGATCATTAAATGGGAGCTGCACAGAATAAAGGACGAGGCGGAGAGCGAGTCTGTTAAGAACAAGGCGGGGCCTATGAAGCGACCTATGAGCGAAGATCCGACTGGAATGAAACGTATGGTCGCTCAGGCAGCGGCAGGGAGTACAACCGTTCCTGTCATTCTACCTAGGATGGAACCAGGCTCCACTAAACCCATAGAAAGAGCTCACGCTGACGCTATCTTAAATTTTCTGCTTCGACTAGCCTGCCAAGTGAACGACGTTACCACTATCCATGGGAATCCGGGTGAACAGCTGTCTAGACGTTGCGTGGCTCTGTTGAAGATGGCATTGAAACCTGACGTCTGGCCGCAGTGCTGCGATCTTATGTTGGGCTGGCTGGACAAAGTTTTAGCCAGCGTGGACAGTGCTCAGCCCAACTACGGCAACATTTCGACTGCCCTGGAGGTTCTCACGTTTCTACTTGGCACGATGAAGAGGGAACAAATCCTGTCGAGTTTCAAATCGTTGCAGAGAGGTATAGGTGCTTGTATAGCGAGCAGCAACACCAAAGTCATTCGTTTGGTTCACGGATTGTTGTCACGTTTAATGACCATTTTCCCCGCAGAGCCTACTTCTTCTACGGTTGCCTCTAAGTACGAGGAACTGGACACATTGTACACCACTGTTGCGAAATTTGTCGTTGACGGTTTGGCCACGTACGAGAAGAACACCACGGCCACTCCGAGCACGTTATTCGGGACGCTGATGATGCTCAAGGCAGCTTGCACGAACAATCCGAGTTACATAGACAGATTGATAACTCCGTTCATGAGGGTTCTTCACAGAATGGCCAAGGACCATTTGCACTCGACTCAGGCGGAAGCTAATCCAGTTGGTAGCGAGCTGTTGATACTGAGCTTGGATCTAGTGAAGAATCGCGTGGTAGTCATGGGCGTGGAAATGAGGAAAACGTTCATCGGCTCGATCCTGGTCGGCTTGATCGAGAAAACCCAAGACATAAAAGTGATGAAAGCCATCACGAAGATGTTGGAAGAGTGGATGAAAAATAAGAATCCCATCGCCATGAATCAGGCGCCCAGCCTGCGGGAGAAGTCTATTCTTTTAGTGAAAATGATGCAGTATGTGGAGAAACGTTTCCCGGATGATTTGGAGTTGAACAGGCAATTTCTGGAACTGGTTAATTACATTTACAGAGACGAAACGTTGAAATCATCTGAACTAACGTCGAAATTGGAGCCTGCTTTCCTCTCGGGCTTGAGATGCGTCCAACCTCAGATACGAGCGAAATTCTTCGAGGTGTTCGACGCATCAATGAGAAGACGGCTTCACGATAGACTTTTATACATCATTTGCAGCCAGAGTTGGGACGCCATTGGTCCTCATTATTGGATCAAGCAGTGCATCGAATTACTCCTCATCACCGCCAATTCAACCACTCAGATTCAAATGTCTAATCAGGATACCTTGTTGCCGAGCGTAACTTCTGTGATAAACATGGCGGACAGCGAGGAACACAAGAACTTCATAATATACAGCTCTATAAAGGAGGAGCCTCAGGACATCTCTGAAACAGCCGACATAAAGGATGACATTCTGGACATGGATTTGTCTAACGTTGATTCCGCCATTGTCCCAGAGGAGATCATCACTTCGGGGAAGGCATCGTTGACACAGTTGATCGCCAGACAAGCTGAATTTATAGAACGTGCCAAGAAGATCAGAACAGAACAATTGTTGTTAGCCACGGCTCAACTTTGTCACATGGACACAAACTTGGCGGAACGTGTTTGGCTGGACACTTTCCCAAGAATTTGGAGCATCTTGGACGAGCATCAGCACAACACTTTAATAGCCGAGGTAGTGCCGTTCGTATGTAGCGGTACGCATGTCATTCAGAAAGATTGCCATCCCAGCGCTATAGCTACATTCGTCGAAGCAATTTCTCGCTGCAATCCTCCAGTGCCCATGAGGCCAGCCTTGATGAAGTACTTGGGTAAATCTCACAATCTCTGGCACAGAATGACACTGAGTTTAGAGCAAATGGCGTTTGACAATGGGAACAATCAGTTCAAAATTAAGAGAGAATCAGATTGTTATGATTTTGAGCCAGACAATAGTCCTCACGCCGAGATTCTAGATTCGTTGTCTGACATGTATTCCTTGTTGTTCGAGGAGGACATGTGGTCTGGTCTCTGGCAGAAACACGCTCACTATAAGGAAACTTTGCAGGCCACTGCGCTGGAACAGCAGGGATTTTTTGAGCAAGCACAGGGTGCCTATGACGTGGCAATGACAAAATTTAAGCAAGACTATGTGTCAACACCAGCACCATTTAAAATACAACGAGAAGCAATGCTCTGGGAACAACATTGGATAAGATGTGCAAAGGAGCTGAATCAATGGGACTTGTTATTGGATTATGGTAGCAAGAAGGTAGAGAAAAATCCTTTCTTGATTCTTGAGAGCTCTTGGCGTATTCCTAATTGGAGTATGATGAAGGAGGCCCTTGCACAGGTGGAGCATAATTGTGCAAAGGAGATGGCTTGGAAGGTAAAGTTATATTCTTTATTGTATTCAAGATTTTTTCATTGAGATATGAGATCATTTTTCCTAATGGTTGAGGACTTAACATTAATTAAAAATATACACGAAACAACATTACATCTGGTAATTTAGTTTTCAAATTTTAATATTAATTATATTAACTGTATTTATTTAAAAAAAAAGAAAATAGAAAATATGGATTTATTGGACAATAATTAACTTAGTCAGAGTACAATGATTTTCAAAAATTAAATTTTTACAGGTGAATCTGTATCGAGGTTTCCTGGCGATATGCAACAGTGAAGATCAACATCTAAACGCTGTAGAACGGTATGTGGAGTTGGCATCTGGCTTATGTATGCGTGAATGGCGTCGATTACCTCACGTCGTGAGCCACGTGCATCTACCCTTGCTGCAAGCGGCGCAACAGATCATGGAGCTTCAAGAAGCGATGCAGATACATCAAGGGCTGTTGCACGGTAGAAGCACATCGTTGCACGACATGAAAGCCATCGTGAAAACATGGAGGAACCGATTGCCTGTGATAGCCGACGATTTAAGTCATTGGTCAGATATTTTCACCTGGCGTCAGCACCATTACACATTCATCTCGAGCCATTACGATTCGCAACAAGACCAAACGAACAACCACTCGATGCTCGGTGTCCACGCGTCCGTCCAGGCAATTATTCACTTTGGTAAAATAGCCAGGAAGCACAATCTGTGCGGCGTGTGTTTGGAGTCATTGTCGAAGATCTACACAATACCCAGCGTGCCTATCGTCGACTGTTTCCAAAAAATCAGGCAGCAGGTGAAGTGTTACTTACAGAAGGCGTCGGTCAGCGGTAAAAACGAGTTGCAAGACGGTCTAGAGGTCATTGAATCTACGAATCTGCGTTACTTCACCAAGGAAATGACCGCGGAATTTTATGCACTGAAGGGAATGCTGTTATCGCAGATAGGCAGATCAGACGACGCGAATAAAGCGTTCTCAGCCGCTGTCCAACTGCATGATACACTGGTGAAGGCGTGGGCCCTGTGGGGTGATTATTTGGAGCACATCTTCACGCGCGACGCACGCCAAATTTCCATTGGGATTTCGGCCATCACTTGCTTCCTTCATGCCTGCAGACACCAGAATGAATCTAAGTCGAGGAAATACTTGGCCAAGGTTCTTTGGCTGCTCACCTATGATGACGATAAGTCCTCTCTGATGGAAGCCGTGGAGAAATATGCTGTAGGCGTCCCACCGATTCAGTGGTTACCTTGGATACCTCAGTTGCTGATGTGCTTGGTTAGACACGAAGGAAACGTGATTCTGAATTTACTGAGCCAAGTTGGAAGGATGTTCCCGCAAGCTGTGTACTTCTCCATCAGAACTTTGTACCTCACGTTGAAGATTGAACAGCGCGAGAGGTATAAGAGCGCTGAATTGGCCGCTGGAAAGAATCAGGAAGGTGTGGAGGGTCGTGGAGCTGCAGGGAATGTGCAGCAACAAGGAGTACCTGAAACGGGACCAATTCGAGCCACGCCACCCATGTGGAGGTGTTCGAAGATCATGCATATGCAGAGAGATATTCATCCTACTATTTTGTCTAGCTTAGAAGGCATCGTGGACCAAGTTAGTTGTATAAATTTTTTAACTTTCTACTGTATCGTTCTATATGAGTCTCTCAGAAATTAAATTGATCAATTTTATTTTTTATATAATTCTCGACTTACATAGTTATTATTGTCTCAAGAAACAAAAGACTTATTTTTGTGAATGGCAAAGTAAATTTTTTAAAATAGTTTGTATAAATATCACTTTTTTCTGTTTCTAATTATTAGTATGATTTCTGAACGACTCGTATATCCCTTGATGTCCTGACGATTTAGTTTTATTAAAGTTAATTTAATTTAATTACTAATTGATTATTCACTAGCTTATTCATTATCATATCACGTGATATGCAGGATGTTTCTTTGATTCTTTAACATTATAATTTTTACTGATAATTATTATTAAATTATTGTTAAATTATATATTTAGATTTATGTATTTAGTATTTATGTTATGATATATTTAATATAATACCCTTATATATGTACCATTTCTATTCATTTTTCTATTCATCTATTAATTCAAAACTATACCATAAAAGGTAAATGCTACGTTTCAGATGGTCTGGTTCCGAGAAACTTGGTACGAAGAAGTTCTGAGACAGCTGAAACAAGGTTTGGCCAAGTGTTACGCAATAGCATTCGAAAATCGTGGCGCTGTAAGTGAAGCAACCATAACTCCCCACACGTTGAACTTTGTAAAGAAGCTGGTCTCGACTTTCGGCATAGGAATTGGTGAGTTTCTGGAGGCACTGAGCCTTTACAACTGTCTAGGTACTAGAATCGATTAAGCAAAGATTTTTTTTAATTCCAGAGAATATATCTTCCTCTCAAAATGTGAACAACACGTTTGGTTCGGCGGGTTCAGAGTCTCTGGCACGCAGGGCTCAGGCTACCGTTCAAGATCCCGTTTTCCAAAAGATGAAGGGTCAATTTAAGAGCGACTTCGACTTCACTGTACCTGGAGCAAGATTACTTCACAATCTGATCAGCAAGCTGAAAAAGTGGATCAAAATTCTTGAAGGAAAGACGAAGCAGTTACCAAAGTACCATTTCTTGAAAATTTATATCAAGTTGCATAAGAAGTTCTTTCAATTTTGAGTCATACATAAAAATTACTTATATTTATTATGAATATAAACTATGAATGTTTATGCATTTATGAGACATTTACAGATGCAAGAAGTGTACATTTATAATAGTATAATTCAAAATATAAAAAATTCAAAACTTCATAATTATAGCTTGTCATATTGTGCTGAAAGAAAGTACTATATTGGAATTTCTTAATAGAAGTGTTAGACTTTGAAATGATAGATAGAAAATAATCTAGTTGCAAAAAATAATAAAAATCTATTCCTTCAAGTACGAATGAACTTATTATGCACTTCTACCTCTATTTCAAGATGGGTCTATATAAACTTACTAATAATTTAATATCAAACAGGTCCTTTTTAATCGAAGAAAAGTGTCGCTTTCTTAGCAACTTTAGCCTAAAAACAGCCGAAGTGGAATTACCAGGCGAATTTCTCTTACCCAAACACTCGCATTACTACGTAAGAATAGCGAGATTCATGCCAAGAGTCGAAGTTGTTCAACGACACAATGCAGCGGCTAGAAGATTACGAATTCGTGGACACAACGGACGTTTGTATCCATACCTGGTCGTCAACGACGCTGGATTGGGCGACGCAAGACGCGAGGAACGTGTTCTTCAATTGTTACGAATGTTAAATCACTATCTGGCTAAACAAAAAGAAACCTCTAGAAGGTTCTTGCATTTCACCGTTCCTCGTGTGGTAGCTGTTTCACCGCAGATGCGACTGGTTGAGGATAATCCTGCTTCCGTGTCTTTGCTAGACATTTACAAACAAGGCTGTGCAAAATTAGGTATAGAACACGATGCGCCAATAGCTAGGTATTACGACAGATTGGCCACGGTACAAGCCAGGGGTGCACAGGCGAGTCATCAAGTTTTAAGAGACATACTCAAAGAAGTGCAGACGACGATGGTCGCCAAGACGATGCTCAGAGACTGGGCGGTGAAGACGTTCCCTGGCGCAACTGATTACTGGACCTTCAGAAAAATAGTAATATTACGCATTCCAATCGGTAGAAAATTAATTTGTTGTATATTCTAATAGATCCGCATTGTAATTCTCATGGGTGATACATCAATTTTTATCTTTTTCTTTGTCTCTTGACAATATCTCTCATTTATTCACCATCTTCTGCGATAGGTTTATTTGTATAAAAATTCTAATGCTAAGTCTCTTTGCTAAGAGAAGCAATGAGGCTGAATTATTTGAACTTTTGCAAAACAATTCTATTGGAATTGGATACAGCAATATTTCATTATTTCACATACGTATTATTTCGTTTCTTCTTACAGTTTACTCTGCAACTATCTTTGAGCTGTTTCGCGGAGTATGTGCTTCATCTGACAAGGTTGAACCCTGATATGATGTACGTGCACCAGGATTCAGGTCTGATCAACGTTGCTTACTTCAAATTCGATGTTGATGATACATCCGGTGAGCTGGATGCCAACAGGCCAGTTCCTTTCCGATTGACACCGAATATTCTGGAATTCCTCACCAGTACAGGTACGTGTTTATATTACTTTATTGTACGTATGAATATTTAAATATATTCTATTTCATTGTGCTTGAAGCAAGGTGCAATATGAATATATTCGTATGTGTGAAAATATTTAAAAAAGTCGTTTTTAATTAGGCGTCTCCGGACCTCTAACTGCAAGTGCAATTGCCACAGCTCGTTGCTTAGTCCAACCATCTTTCAAAGTGCATACGATTCTTCGTGCAATTTTACGAGATGAAGTAATTGCGGATCATAACAAGAAACAAGAGGATGCTGAGAATTCGTCGCAGGCTCCGACAGACATGAAAGGTGAACTTCTGATAACGATGGTCACTCGTGCAGTGAACGCGATCGTTGGAAGGCTAAATTCCTTGGCCAATTTCGATGTGACCGACAGTAAAGTTAGCACCCTGGTCGCTGCAGCCAACAGTCATGATAACTTATGCCGAATGGATCCTTCTTGGCATCCTTGGTTGTAATTGCGTTTTCTCAAGAACTATTTGTGCTTCCAATTCCGAACGGATATATAGAGAAATTGATGGATGTGGATGATTCTCATAATTCGTGCAGAACTTGTATTATTGTTTGTACTAACTTAGATTTCAATTGCGAGAAACAGCTACAATCATTGATATTCTCTGTACTACTATCATTATTATTTTTTTTTTTTTTTTTTAGTTTCCGTGTAATTTCAGTCTCAAGGAATATTATAAGTCGTGTAAATATTGTGCAGAAATGAATGATTCGATCGATTTACTTCAATGAATTTATTCTTTTGTATGACATACATGTTTATATCGTAAAAATTTTCGTCCCAAAAATATTCCATCTGTATCATTTACTGTACATACTATTTTTTAAGAGTAATTTATAATAATTCGTCAGAAAGTGTTTATAAGTTTAAAGAACAAAAAAGAAACAGAGAGAAATAAACTATCTAAAATAATTACTTTTTTCTCAATTCTGTGACTAATTTTTTTATATCCTAATGATTATAAGGAGGAAAGAAACACTTAACTCAAATTCGTTATTAAATTAGTATATTTCAAAATAATATTGATATCTCATTTGGTACCTCAGTTTTTTACACTTTACCTTCATACTTCTTTCTTTAATAAATCAAACATCCAGCCAAAATTACTTTGAAGGCTTGAGATTGATATTTCTTAACATACACAAGTCACGCGCAGTTGCTTTTCGCCCAACTGCTGTTTGAATATCGTAAAATCTTAACAGAATATCAGTGGTGAATAATTCGGGCAATGCCTTTAGCAGACAAGGTACCTTAAATAAACAAAAAAAAAAAAAATTAAAATTTCATTGTCATTCTCATAAAGTACAAAAATGAACATGTGGAAGCTTACCAATGTTTGTGGCATTCCTTGCAACACGATACGTGTCCTATCTTTTCCACATTGTACCATCAGACGTAAAAATTGAAGTATAAAGTGAGTCTGTTGAGATACTTCGCCATCTCTGCCAGCTAGAAAAGTGAATATTGTAAACAATCCATTTAATGCTGACAGAAGAGGGTCCCTCAGCACAATTGACTTTTGGCCGTTGGTAGGTCCTTGAGCTTGCGGACTTTGCGAGCCGAAGATAGGATTCGAATCTCCTGTCTCGTTCAGTCGCAAAATTTTGTTTGCTGGCACGCCAAGAGCATCGAGTTCCTCCGCATCTAGATCCCGACGCACTCGTTTCCTACTGCTCCCACGGGATGGATTTGAATTATTATGTTCTAACGTAGAAAATATACAGTACACGCATAACTTCGCTAACACTGAGGACTGTGGTTCTACGAGTTCTTCGCTCCTATAAGAAATTTATTTAAAATCACTAAGGCTATTGAGAGCTATAAATAAAAATTATCGGAAATTATCGTAGAAGTAAGTAACGCTTACTGTAATGAGTTATATAAATACTGTGGAATGATATAATTGATGAGATCTAATGTACAATTCTCGATATCGAGATGAAAAATGGAGAACGCTAAATCTACTGCTTGGTCCAACTCTTCCTGATAACGATACTTTAACACTTCTTTTACGATATTCGTGACGAACCATAAGGAACCACCGGTATTTAACAAAGATTCCAAAGACTGCGTTGCCTGAATATTTATCCATCCTCGCTGATTTATATTCCCCCATTCATTTTCCAATTGCTCCAATATAGGCTGTCTTGATATAATGCTAGTAAAAATAAAAATATAATACAAGTGTAACATAAAATAAATGATAAAACCATAAAAGTAATAATAATTAAAGAAACTTTAACATGATACCTATGAGACATCGAGAGCACCTTCGTTTTCGATTGTGTAGGAGGATGAACATCGTACTGCATTTTACGAATGATTTGAGACATCAAGCTTGATCTAAAATTCAATCTTCAATTTTAATTTAATAGTATTGTGAATATCCGTAGAAATTACTCATTTTTATACTAACCGTTCCTTAAGATTGTCTTGGACCTCATCTCCAGGAAGTGGTGTTAGGAAATGTTGAACCATGTTCAGAGGTTTTAAAAGTGCATCTTGATGAGTAATACTCATATATGCGCAAAGCCAGGCTGCCGCGCAAACTGGCAAACAACATGCAGTTGTACGCAAACCATCTAGAGCTCTTTTAACGTCACTAGCTCCAAGTACGTCACTCTCCCATGCACAAAGAAGCTCTTTCACAGCTCCCATAGCCGACTGACACGCGATATGCCATTTTATATTGCTAGATTTCAAATCAGAGTCCGGAGAATTAATTTGTGCTAACAATGCATCCACTCTTACAGGATCGACGTTTTGCAACATTTTTTGAGGTGACTTTGGTTGATTTCGTTCGGGCATGCACTCGCGTACCCACTGTTCAAAAAAAGAGTCTCCTTCTCCTTCTTCTAAAACCGCCTAAATGAAAGATATCATTCATTAATTTATAAAAAAAATGTGATGTTGAGCATATAATATAACAATTTAAACGCACATCAGACCCATAAGTTTGCACTATAGAACACAACATAAGGAACGATATATCAAATAACATTGCCCTAGTTGCTGCAGTCTTTGGTGGCACAGGTTCGTTGATTTGCTTGCTACATTCATTGAACTTAATTAATTTGGTAACAAATGTTTTTAACTTTCCCTCCACGGTAGCTACCGCCAACATTAGTTCGAAACTCTTGCCAGTCAGAACTTGATACAACATACTAAGTAAAGCCTCGTGAATTTTTGTGTAATCGGCATTGAGAGTTTTCAAAATTCCAGATAAAGTTGGCTCTGCGCGTACGATCACTTTAGGAATGGAAGACGTGGACGTGGAGGATTCTAATTTCTGTAACGTCGCGGTAACACCCTCTCTTCTGCTGCTTAATTGTTTAGTTTGTTTTTCTGTAACTAAATTAACTTTCTGCAGTGCGTTTAACAAACACTCTACGCTGTTGCAAGAGCATGCAGTGTCCACTATATCCAGGAGCGGAGTAAATTGTAGTAATAATTCAAACGCATCTAGAATATCTTGCGAGTATTCTAATTTATCGTCCCCGTTTGTGTGCACCGCGTGTAACTCTTTCAAAATAAGAGGCACCTTTAGAAACGTGAAAGCACCCCATTGCGATTCTTTGAACGTACTGGTAACATTGTGCAAACACATCAAACACGCACGAATTATCTCGCAGTACAATCTCGCATTTGTATAATTCTTAAGTCTTTGGACCATCAACATCTGATTAACAAATACAGACGTCTCTGTACTGGGATTTTGTAATACCTGAACTGCGAATAAAGGTTGCAAACAGTGAGTTATAGACTCCATCTGTGACATCTCTGGTGACAGTGTTAGACAATCAACTTCCAAATTGCACAATTTTTTCAAAGATTCCTCTATCGGAACAGAGGACTTGAGACTACTAGTTTTTAATAGTGCTTCAATCTCCTGACACTTCTTTACTACTTCTATATACAAGTCTTTGTCGTCGTACTTTGCTAAATACATCATAGCACAGAGAAAATCAGAGCTGAGCATCTGTTTCAATATACTGGCAGGTTTGTCCATCAATTCTGTTGGCTGCGGAGTTAATGGACTGTTCTGTGGCATTTTTGTCAGAGTGTGTAAATAACACTGTAACAACCAATGTACTATGGATAATACTGCAGCAGCCAAGAGATCCTCCTCAGGTTTACCACGACATGTTATTCCTACTTGAATAGATTCTAAAAATTCTAGGAGACTTAGAATACAATGAGGCTTGTGAAAGGCATCATATTTGCTTATCCGTTGCAATACAGCAGCATAGGAAACCAACTGAAAATTTATCCATATATAAATATTACCTTCAAACATCAATAAAGTGCTAATCATACATACCTGAGAACTTAAAGAATGTTTTAAATATGAAAGTACTAATTGATTTGGTCCAAGTCCTACTAGTGCCTGTTGTAATATACAATCTGCTAAATTATATACATCTCCGCTAACACCTCTTGGCAGAATCTAAAAATGATAAAATTTATAAAGAATTCTTATCAGATATAAATAAGTATTTCCATAGTGAAGAAACTACTTACAGTTTTGATATTGATGCCCCATTGTAAATCACTCCAACGTTCTCTCCATGCCCGTAGCAAAAGAGCTTTCAAACTGCTGGTCTTACTAGTTACTTTAGTCTCCATAGCTGATGTTAGAAGATTACACATAATTTCTCCTATTTAAGCAATATCATTAGTTGTTTCTGTCATATGAATTTTACTTTGGTATATCGGATATTCCCCATACAATGTATTACTTTTTGCGAATTGAATATTTTTTGCCCAATGCATCTGATATTTTCTGAATTTGTTTGTGTACTTTACCAAAGAGTTTTATTGATAAAACCGCACCAAAATAAAGTTTTGGATTGACGTGTATACACGTCGAACGCAGTTAAATGAACCATCAATTATTAAATTCATAATAGCACTTAAACTGTTAAATTTATAATATACGGCGTGTATACTCGTCGTTGCTTGATTTTAATTACATCACATCCTGTGAGGGATTTTTAAAACTAAATTTCACAGTTAACCGGTTAAAATAAATGCACACAGAGTGACAGTTACTCAATATGTAACCTCAAAAATGCATAGGAAGATAAAATAGCCTATGTTCAATTAAAAGTAGCTATTCAAAATGAACACTCAATTTCCCTAATTAAATTATTCTCTTACATACTGCGTTTCAGAAAAATTTAATACACTAATAAACTATTACGACCAACACATCTTCAGACTGTAATTTTTCCACAGCCACTATGATCAGCGCCATGTTAAAAATTATTCACGATTAGATGCGAGTCGGTTCCTCAAAATAATCGACATTTCATATCGATACACCTTCATATTTTTATAAATGTTTGTTTAATATCTGTCTATAATTTATTAAATCCAATTTACTAAAATTCTCCATTTCTTGTTAGCAAGAAACACAGTTATAAGATATGCCGTTCGAGTGCATCCTCTAACGTGAACACTTCCTCTTTCAACCGATTCAAAATTGACAGGTCTAGAAAAACTAAGATGCACAGTAAGATTTTACGAAACAATCAGGTTAAATGAAATATTGTATGACGGAAGTGAAATCTTGGAAAGAATGGGTGTTTGTAAAAGAGCAGTCACATTTGACATTCCATTCTATATATGGGAAGGATGGGATTTTATAAACGTAATAGGACTTCTTATAGCAATTGGATTATTCTGCTATGCTTATGTCTACGTATGTGTATTTTATTAATGTTATAGATAGTTATTAATTAACATTAAACAGTTATTAACACATATTATTGATAGTTATTAACAAAATATTCGAGAAGTTATCAGAAAATATTAAAAATAAAAAAAGTCTTTCTAACATATTTTATTTTACAGAAATCCTAATCCAAACAATTTGATACTTCTATGACAAAAGAAAAACAACTATGGAAGATGACAAGTCACTAATTCTAAATACTACGTCAAGTGATAGTAAACGTAGTATAAAATTGATTCTTCTGTATGATAATTAAGTTCTCAATAAATATATTGAAATATTTTAAATACATGCTCACTTATACGTATAAAAAAGAAATAAAGGTAAAAAGTTCTTCGTTTACTATAGGCAAAATTACTTTCCCAATCCTACTTCATGACTCAGCAGCATATGCAAAATGCGTCGTGCATTTTCAGATAGCATAAAATTGGTCAGTCTGATGCAACATCAGTAACAACAGAATAATCTGTTTTTGACAAATATCTTCAACGTACGAATTACTCAGAAACTAAATTGATCAACTTCAATTTAATTAAATACGTACACAATTAATGTATTATTTTCAAGAAACCAATGCTCTCAAGTTCATTCGGCGCAAGAAGATGACATAAATGATCTTCATTATTCTTTTTTTTTTATACGAAACGAAAGAATCGCATAGGATCGTCGACGATAAGTATTGCAAGCCAATATAAATAAATTAATAAATACATCATTGAGAAAAAATTGGGAGTGCGTAGTTCCGCAGTGTTGCGCACGAGCCGCCACTGCAAACGACAGTAAATTTTAAAGCGATAGCCTCGTAATTAAACGTTTCGTCTATTTCCATTTCCCTTTTTTCAATTCCTAATTCTCAGCTCTTCGAGTACGATCCCACGATAAAATACAAAATTCCTCTCGCCGAAACGTAATTTCGAACGCTCGAAACGCTCGATTCAAGCCCGCGCGGATTTCGAATCGATCTATCTTTAGCGAGAGCTGCCTCGACCAATCGCATCGTGGCGAGGTCGCGAGGCATTCGTGACGCGCATAATGCCACGCTGGCAGTTCAATTGACAATACCCGGCGGTGGATCGAACACTCGTCGTGTACTCGGGCAAGGTAAACAGTTTTTCGCGGCGCAGGTCAACAAAAGTTGACGCAAGGATCGTGCGAATTGCTCGACATGCTTCGACAAGCGTCGCGGGTGACCCAGGTGAAACAAACGTCCGAATAGAGGCGAGCGATCATCTCCGAAAAAAAATCGGTCTCTTTCGCTCTTTAGCTGCAGCCAAGAGCCTCAGGGTGGGGCGAGGAGGCCGTACGTCCGTCCGACTGTCCGTGACGGGACTCTTTCACTCGTCAGTCGGCTAGTAGTGCGCGTCAGTGCAGTGTGCGGACGGTGGTTTTTTTCATGGAAACGTAGTGGCTGCCGTGTATTTTGTGTTATAAATACACACACACACACGCGTATACACGCAAACGTATACGATCGCTCCGTGCTGTAGAGTAATCAAGCGTCGGGCGGGATGTCGTCAACGGACATCAACCTGATGGATTTCCTCTTCCCGCGGGAGGACGCGTTCCTGAAAGGCGACGTTAAGGACGAACCTTTCATAGATCAGAGCTACAACGACGACGCCATCGCGGTGAGTCTCTGACGCACGTTTTTATCTCGCCATCTCGTTAGTCTTTCTTCTCAGACTCGCGCTCGCCCCCTCCCACCCCTTTCAAACGGGTTCCACTCGCAGGAAACCAGTTTCCTCTTACACGCGCGTATCCACGACCGTAGGGATTCCCCGAAAGAGACTTCGATGAACTGCAGATTCGAAGTATTTTTCGCTGAACGATTGCGTGTAGACAATCGCTTTTCACGTCTAGCGATTTGCTTGTTCAACGTCGTCTCTTGAGCTGCTAGATAGTTTAGTCTAAATAAGTAGATCTTTACGTAGTTTGAATCTCAGAGAGATCGTGGATGCACCTTATGGGCAAATAAATCCCGATCCGATTCTTTGAGGAAAATACAAGTTAATAACTGACCGTAAAGGGACGTTGAATTCTATCGCCGCTTGTTATCGAGAATGTTAATACACGAATAATTCCCGAGGCTAGCAAAACCTTTTCAAACATTGACTCATGTTTACGTTACCGCTGTCGGTGAATATTGGGGGAAAATATCTGGGAACTGGCACGTACGACTCGTACGTACAAACAGGTGGAACATGTTTCCTGCTATTATTATTCTCTGGCTATTTAACCTGTCCATTGACGAAAAAAAAAGCCTTTGTCGACTTTCGACGAAGTATCAAAACAATTATTTCCCGTGTAAACAGATCGAAAAGCGATGGATACGCTTCATCGCGATCTGTGCCACTTTCGCCGCGTTTTCAATCATTGCTAGCCTTTTAATTCAGTATTCAATTAGGCTCAACTAGCCGCAGAGTTCAACCTGAACACAAAAGGACAATTTGGACGAAACGCGTGGAAATGTTTGTGGCGGCAGTAACAAATTAGAGCGGTCATGATTAGTCAGAAACTATCCGTTATTCGACCGCTCATTCCAGTTAACATATGGAGTGCGCGGTCCACGTGCCGACGCGAAGTGCCGTCTACACCTGTCGCTTGGTATCTGCAGGTCATCGTTTCGTCGTTTTCCTTTAAAAATAGTTTATCGCGTACTGGAAATAATTGGCGACGAGACACAATGTAATAATTAGAAGGATTATCAGAGCAGCCTTGAATAGTGAGATCCACGTAAAAGAGTCGAGATAACAATTTATTGTTTTTTTTTTTTCTGAACATCTTCTGGATTAGAAATACGTTTTTTTTTTTATTTTTTATTTTCGCTACTTAACTGCAGAATGTACGCTGATACCATTGTTACGTAATCGGGAGAGACTTTGTAACATATGGATTAATCTGATGCACGTGTTTCTGCGACGCCGCCATATTGGAACATTTGATAGACGTTCGATGTCTAATTCGTGCATTCTTATCAAAAAGATATTACTTTTATGATACTAATGTATTAATTATAATATTGTAATGGTATACTTTTCCATGTGCATACTGATTCTTTATGCTTCGAGTCGAAACGAGAATGCGAACCTACACACCATGGCGAACGACCTTCAAACGAACACCGTTACATTGCGGGACTTTTCGCGAATAGTCTAAGAAAAAACTTAATTTCGAAATTAGAGTAACTGTGTAACTCGTACTATAATTTCAAAAATTTGTGGACAATAAAAAATAGTTGGTAAAAATTTCCTGCAAACGCCAAAGAAAATTTTTCTGTTTTCTTCAGCCTTGTTTTATCTTTATTTATTATTTATATTTATTTATTATTCTATTATTCTATATATTATTATTATTTTAAAATTTTTCTGTTTTTTTATTTATTATTTATATTTATTTATTATTCTATTATTCTATATATTATTATTATTTTAAAATTTTTCTGTTTTTTTTAGTCTTGTTTTATCTTTATTTATTATTTATTATTTATATTTATTTATTATTTATACTTAATTTGCAATATAAAGCCAAGACGTTAAATGTGAACAGACAGAAAGATGTTTCAGAAAATTCAGATGAACTCTCGGGAACATTTTATTTTTAAGTTCTTCCCGAGTACTTATCGATGAAAACATTCGCACACGTGTTTTGATTCAATTTAATAAATTTTCGGATCTTTTTCGGTTAATTCTGTACCGGAGAAATAATAATAAAAATAATGCGCAAAAAATAAGTGAAAAGCGTAGAAGATGAAGCTTTTTTGTTCAAGGCATCATTTTCAAAAAAATAGACTTTGAATATGTTTTATTAAAAAATTACATTTTTCACACACGTGCACGAAATTTTCAAACTCTTTAATGAACAAATTTTACTTTTTTTTTTCATTCTTATTTTTTTTACGTAGAATCATCTTCTCGGTACTATAGTAAATAAAAATTGGAAGGAATGAAAAGTGATGTATACGAACCTGATGTATATACTTAAAATACAGAATCAAAGCTTTCTCCTTTCTAAAATCGTGTCCGATCTTCTTCCATTTTAATTTCGTTTTTGGTCTTGATTCAAGTAATTTGCCAACGGAATCCTAAAATTCGAGGAAACCAGCAGTCTACCGCCACTTAACTATATTTATCATCCTCTTGTGCTTGGAAAACTAGGTTACCCTGCATTGGCCAAGTGTTTGATTCACGCGAGTCGAACGACAAGCGCCACGCGAACGGCCATTTTTCAAGCTTCGCTAAGCCGATTAGGCTAACTTTCATCCAGATAACTAACTGGAGCGCGCAATAACAAAGCCTCTGTTATTTCCATTCTCAAATTAGAACCTTAAATCCTGCGGCGTATAGAAACACGAGCCATTTGTTCTAAAAATCACTTTCGGTTTTTAAATCGAGATGTTCAAGGGAAGAAAATTGATGCCAACTTCATCCGAAAAGATTTACTTACTATTTATATTTCTCTCAGTGTAAGTAATTTTGTATGGGCGTTAACGAATCGTCATTTTTTCATTACTGTAAAGTGATCTGATGTAAAATTCAAGATATGAACCAGTGATGCGATATGCAATGTATGTGTGTAGAGCGAGATCGCAGAATGAGAAATTGCAATGATGTCACTTTGTTAATACGTGCTCTTATGCTTCTAACGATGTAATAGATACGCTATCCCATTATTGGAAACATAAGGCTCCATGTACACTGTCGTTCCAAAGTTTGAAGTACTCAATACATTTGTTTGTCACACATCAGCAATTCGTAGCCAAAATATTTGTTTGATTTACTTAAATTTGGGAGAATTGTCTTGAATCATAAATTTAGCATTTGTGGATGGTTAAAGACATTTTTTATCCCATGCGAGCAATTTTTTTCATTCATAGAATGTTTTCAGAAAGATTTATAAACGAAGAAACTCGAACAATTCTGTTTTAAGGTTTTTTTTTTTCGTTTGATAATTCTTGTGAACAAAATATTTATTTAAAAAATGCATCGAGGTGCATTGAATTGTATAAACTTATTGAGACAAATAATTTAAATAAGTTGCAGTTCATGTAATGATAGGGATCCATTGATTTTCTCTTCTACCAATGATTTTCCACTTACGTAACAAAAGTTCAGTTTCGAATAAGTGGATTCACAACTAGCAAGAGTTCATTTACTCGATTATTGCCTGAAATGTTGTTCAACTAAATTAAGCCTATATAAACGGAGTTCTCTATTATACATAATACTTTGAAGAAGTGCAATTAAATGTAACCATACCTTCCATTTTTAAATATAATTGATCAAAGTTTCAGTATTATAAAAAAAATAATAATATCGCGAATGAAATATTTATTTATTTAAAGAAGTCGTTATTTCTTTTGAAAACTTAACATGTCCTAAATTCTCTAAATTCGAGCGGGAGCGTACATCAGAGAATGTGTAATTTCTATACTCGGGTGCATTGCATCACGAGCATCGCAGAGGGAATTAGATTTCTGACAATGCAATGCACACGACTATGCTATTGGAAATATAAAGATTGGTACAAATCAGCGATATAAAATGTAACTCCACTATAAAATTAGATCATTATGAATTATTGGTAATGTATTATTCAAAACTTTATCTTTTAATACGTTATACAAGCACTTCGAAGAAGACTCTACAAATTCTTTACTCCAAAATTTATAACAAGAGGAGTAGGTATTAATCTTAAATGTTTGTTATCTAACAAAATGTAAAATAATATAATACAGTATAATTATAAAATATTTATATTTTATTCTATATTCTAATCATTGTTACTATAATGATAATTAATTTCAGAGTGGATATAACGAATATTTTGAAATGGCTCTCACGAGTTAACGAATAGATAAAGATCTTTGACCACCATTTAAAATTGCAAAATAAAATAATGCTTTATATATTTTATATATAAAATATAAATATATTTAATATTATATATTTATTTATAATATTATATTATTAATTATAAATATAATATTATTAATATTATATATTTTAAAATAGCAATATATACAATTTCTAAAGTTTTAAAATTGCAAAATAAAATAATGCTTTATATATTTTAAATATAAAATATAAATATATTTGATATTATATATTATAAAATATATATTTAATATTTTATATATTTTAAAATAGCAATATATACAATTTCTAAAATTTTAAAATTGCAAAATAAAATAATGCTTTATATGTAAAATATAAATATATTTGATATTACATATTATAAAATATATATTTAATATTTTATATATTTCAAAATAGCAACATATACAATTTCTAAAGTGTCAGTATATTAACAATTATATTATAAAATACACAAGCAATTTAGAATTTTCATTATCTACGAAATAAATATTGAATATCAAAAATAAAAAGTGAATCGAAAACTTTTAAGCGGCGGTGTAAAAGACAATATTTTCTCAAACTTTTGCACTACTTAACGTTTGTTTTTGTAATTCCACGTTTATTATACGTTCACTCTTGAAATACATGTTTTTCAATAATCCATTTTTTTAATTAACAACGAAATGATTCATGTAGTTCCTCAGTGGTAAAATAATAAATTGCAGCGAAGCCGTATGGCTCCGCTTGCGTCGAGCTTAAAAAGTCGCCTGTGATCATGTTATATCGGGTAGATCAGGTCAATAATCTGATCTAAATGGGACGCCATGGGCATACCAACGAATGCAGTGACGATGCAAGGAAGTAAGAGTATCATTAAAAACAAACTGAATGTACTTTTCTGTGTGTAACATCGAGCAAACTTTTAACGTTGGAAAACAAATGAAGCAGATTGGCCTCGTTGGATGCAGAAAATGCAGAGAATGCATACAACGTGAAAAAAACATATATAAAATATCGAAAGTAGAGTACTCATACTTTATAACGGAGTCAAATTTCTGTCTGAATTACATTTCTTTAATTGCGCTCACGAGAACTTGAAATTGTGCAAATTTATAGTTTTCATCGATCTTTACATCAAAGTATTCAATATTCAAATAATTAATTTAGTAATAGATATAAAATTTAGTAATAGGTACAAAATTTAAAAAAAAGGAACAGAAAATATTGTTATTATTACTATATTATAATAATTTATTGTTATTATTACTATATTAATACTATAATATTACTATAATAATTATAGTATTACTATATTAATACTATATTATTATTGTAATAATTATTATATATAATTAAAAAATATTGTTATAATTACTATTATTACTATATTATAATAATTATTATATATAATTATTACTATATTATAATAATAATTTTTTTATTAGTTAATTTAATTGCATTCTCAGGATCTCGATGTAAGTATGATTTATTTATCCCAGAAGAAATATCCCAGATTGATTTTACTATTAATAATATCGCGTTTCGAATAAATACATCAAAATAATTTCCACCGTATCCTCCATCTGTTTCTCAAAATAAAATTCATCTATCCCACGAAAGGTAGAAAATTGATTTCACTGCTAACAACTTCATCAGAAAATAATTTGTTCTTGCATTCTTTTTCAAGGCGGAAGAATGGCCAACCAATCCAGACGACTTTCTGGACTCCATTTTCAAGCTGGAGGACAATCAGTTCAACCTGATGGACAACGATTTGGACGCGATTCCGTCTTCCTCGTCGGACAGCGGGCTCTCAAGCGCGTTGAGCCTCTCTTGCGAGCAACAATTGAGCCCGCTTCTGCCGATCGAGGAGGATCAACTGGAGATCAGCAACTCCGAAATAAACAGTCCGCAGAATGTCATGGAGTTCGAGCCTTTGGGAAGTCCTAACCAGTCGATGGCCAGCGTGGACAGTCCTATCAGGTCGAACATCGGCTCACCGGTTACCGATGTCGCCGAGGAAATGGATGTGGAACAAACCCTCGTGGCTGTAGTAAATCCAGCGAACACCTTGGCCGATGCTAACACGACGATTGTTACGGAGCAACCGGTTGCCGATTTAGGTATGAAGAAATTTAACGTAACATCTGAGTATACCTTAAAATTATCCGAGTTGTTAGTAATCTTCCTATTGTATTGTAACTTTAATATTAGTTGATTAATTAATGTACCAGTTTAAATTAAATTAAATTATTAAAATTAACAAATTGCAAATTAGTTAATAAGTTAAATTATTAATTAATTAATGTAATTAACAATTTAATTAATTTTCGATATAAAAATGAAAAATTGCAGATGATATGATAAAACATCCAGAGCATAGTACTTCCAATAATATTTGGTACATTAAATAATTTTCTACAGAAGTGTTATTTTTTTCTTTTCTTAAGTTATAAAAAGGATTATTGTCGATTATCTAAAATTTTATTCAAATAGACAGTTCCATTTATTCAAATAATAGTTCTATAAAGTCCTGCTGCATTATAAAATATATTATAGGCTTTCAAACTTTTGAACCAAAATATCTCAAGAACAATGTGCTCTGTTACAATTTTAAAACCCCACATACATCGCCGGCCAAAAGTTTGAGCGCACATTCTGTGCGTGTAACTAACAGCAACTCTTTATTAGTATTTGTCAAATATTTATGACAATTGTAACAATTTAAAAGTTTAAATATTTAGTGTTTGAATATTAATGAGAGTCACTGTAGATTAGTACTTAATGATCTTTTTGCTTACAGTGTTTTAGCATTACATTAGTATAAATATAGAAAATATAGAAAATATCTATCTCGTTCCAAAAAAAAAAAAGAAAAATGCATAAATATTAAATTAATCAAAATACACAGCAAAAGTGTATCAAAATTTTTAGTCACTATTCTACGTGCCATACCACATCTCGTTCCAAAAACGTTTTCCTTCTCTTCTCAGCGTGACGATACATTCCCTCGCTAATCCATTTGTGAAAGCTAAAGTTCAGCGAATTCATAGCAGAAACATAATTCGAACGCATGTTAATGCTCGAATTTAAGCAATAAGATCTATTTGAATCTCACAAGCCCGTCAAGATACTGGAAATTTCCAGATTGAATAAATTCAAAATAATGTGAATAATTATAGGTTCAAAGCAATTTTGACAAAATAATTTTTTGAATAGGATTGAGACGAATCTTTTGACCTTTCAGAGATTATGTCTGTACACCGTGTTGATTTCTATGCCACTAGAAGCTATTTCAACGATACTAAATTGTACAAATTGACGTGTGACTATTTACCGTCATTGTTTAAAGCAATTTTAAATAAACTTAATTAAACAATTTTAAATCGAACTTACTAATATTTTATTAAAAATTTTATTTTTTAATAATTATTAATATTAAAATATTAAAATAAAATATTAAACTTAATTAATACTTAACACTTAATACTTAACTAATACTAAACTAATATTTTATTACTAACTTAATACTAAACTAATATTTTGTTAAAAATTTTATTTTTAATAAAATATTAAACTTACTTAATTATTATTTCTAATGCAATTTAAACTTACATAAAAGATCGAAAACTCTAAATCATCGACATCAGGTATCGCAGTCGTCCCTGAAAAATTAACTCGAGTAAAAAGTCATTTTTCGATTTTTTATCACCGATAGAAACTAATTAGCCGTTTGCTACAAAATCATTCGATTAAATTGCGAATAAACGTGGGTCAATATTAATTTAAAACAGTATCATTAGCTAATTAAACTGTAAAAAGCCTGTATGTATCATAAAGCGTGAATTGCAAATAATGCTACGATGTCGATAATTTCTAAAAATAGAGCAACAGCGAATTTTGCAACGTGATAGAATATCGCAAAAAAAAATTGCAAGTTGCAAAATGTATTTGTCACCTTTCTGCGGAAAGAGCATTATGGACGAAACGAGCAGTCTGGCGAGTCATCAATATTTTTTTCCGACTGCGTCGGGAGAAATTTCGAGGACAGCAGCTTATGGTCACCGACGCATAAATGCAACGTTTTCATTTACAAATTAAATTCAAGCTCAATATGAAAGTGGATTCCTGCGGAAAGCAGGCATAAATGAAGGAGTTATCTCTTAGAAAAAATTTGCAAGGTACTCCATTTGATGAACCTATATGTATAATAATTATTTATATGCGCTGCATTGTAGAGGAATAAATTCTTTCGCTTAAAAAAAAAANAAAAAAAAAAAAAAAAAAAAAATACACTGATAATCGATGCAAGAAATGTCTGTTAATGTTTTGTCGAAATTTCTAGATCGAAAACAATTAATAATAATAATGATAAAAAAGAGTCTCATTGAAAATAAATCTTTTTCGTTTTAGAGAAAACACCGAAGCAACAACAGATTCACATTGTGCCTCCAGAAAGCAGCACGATAAACGTCCGTAATATCACGTGCAATGGAAAACGAAATATCAGGCAATTGATACGCGTGACACCGATGGGCTCCGGTAATCCAAGATCGATTCTACTGCCTGTAAGTTTGAAAGACATGAAGGAAGTACGAACCATCAAGATCATCAATGCTTCGCAAGCTAGGAATTTCAAAGGATTCAAGATCAACCAGGCCAATATCATCAACAAGCCAGTTCAGGTAAATAAAGCTTTTCTTATAACTTCAAAATGGAATTTGATGATGAATAAATCAATTGAAAAGAATTGCAAATGTTGCATTAACTTCGATTCTCAATGAGTTAGAAGTTGGTTAAAGTTTCATCACTGAATTAACTTCTTTCAGCTTTATTTTATCCTCAGTTATTTTGTTCTCAGAAAAGTCTCAGATGAAAAGAATATTATTCTTTCTTTTCAATTCATTTTCCTTTTACCATTTACACGTTTTCTTTTTTGATCCATCTGCAGATGAACATCAAGCAAGAAGATTCGAGCAGCGAGAAGGGTTGCAATTCGAGCGACGAGATCTCGGAATCGGATTCCCCTTACCCGAGGCTAAAACTGAACGCCGAGGAGAAGCGTTTGCTGCAAAAGGAAGGGATCACGCTGCCTACTCATTATCCGCTGACGAAACACGAGGAGCGCGAGCTGAAGAGGATCAGGCGCAAGATTCGCAACAAAATCTCCGCCCAGGACTCGCGCAAGAGGAAAAAGGAGTACGTGGACGGATTGGAGGATCGTGTGAAACAGTGCACCGAGGAGAATATGACGCTGCTGAAACGCATCAAGGCGTTGCAGTCGCAGAATCAGAGCCTGGCTGGGCAACTCAAGAGGCTGCAGGCACTGTTGCAAAAAGGCAACAAGAGCGCCCAGCCCGCCACTTGTCTCATGGTCTTGTTGCTCTCGTTGGCCCTCGTTGCCGTGCCGAATCTACGGCCACACTCCAATTCGAACAATGAACTCACGCAAGAGCAGGAACAGCCGGAGAAAATGCCGCCGCTGGCTGGTAAGGATCTTGTATTGTATATATATATTTCTTTTATCTGCGGTTAACGAGCAATTGTCCACTGATTACTGTTGCTAGATAAATCTGAAGGAATATTTTTGGTTGGCAAGTTAAGCCTGCTTGAATTGGACACATTATGCATTGGACACTTTCATTAAAAGCTTGATTTACTATTAATTTTCTACATTTGCAAATTTCATATTCATTTTTGATAAATAGTTGACGCTTCATAAAAAAATCTATTTTAATCTGGTTATATTTCAATTGTAAAATTTCGACGGTGAATAGACATGCATGTTTGACGTCACTCTGTAGAGTCTTCAGGGATCTATTATTAGAATTATCATATTAACTATCCTTTTTTATTAATATTTATTAATTAATTAAGGTTAAATTAAAAGGATTCACTTGAATTATATTTTGTACTGCAATAATTTAGAAAGATTCAACTTATGCACGGTAATGTAAGTATAGTTTTATGAATTTTTATTATATTATTTTATTTTTTACACAACTAGATCTAAATTTCAATCTTTGGTATAAAATTTATCATTCCATTGACTACAGTCACTTAGAAAATTATTTATATAGGTCGACATTTTGAACTATTATAATTTAAAAAAAAAATTATATATTAACTTGGTCTCGTTTTTAAAGCGTAAAACTTTCACTTTGACGATCCTCAATTTGTTTTTTTTTTTTTCAAAATTTTTATATCTTGTAACTGGTGGGAAAATAAGAGTATTTTTCTCTCAAAAAATTACTTTTCGCCATTTTGACAAAACGTTACCATTCCTTGAATTTCTGTCGTGGAAGTCGAAGCGAAAAGTCACGAAAAAACACTGACAATTATTTCATCGAGCAAATACTTGAAATAAATGTACCTCGATTCTAAATTTGTCCAAAGCAACAGTTGATGACCGAGTGTTTGGAGGCCGTGTAGCTTAGAAAACTCCATAGAATTTTATTTCGTTGCTCGGCACATACTCGAGAGGAATGTGAATGGTATCGGCATGTCCGTCGGATCCTTTCGAACCGTTATATTAGTGGTTATACAGGTTGAACGAATTTGATAGCATGGGCCAGCTTAGGGAACGTTGAACCCTTACGAGATCGTGAAAGGCACACACTTCTTCTTGTTAATATTTCATTTTTCCCCGAGCATTGCTTTCACGCATTGCGGTTTGTTGCATCTCGGCCTCGTACGGTCGACTGGCTTTTTGCCAGTATAAAAAAATCGTACGATAAAGTGGTTTCTTTCACACGCTACGTATCTTCTCGCATATCGTATGTATGTTGCTCTGAAATTTCAATCACTCGATAACGAAATTACAGTAAAGAGTATAATCGGTAATTATAAATTTCGAGTAAATCGTTCCTCATTGACATCGACGTTAAAGTATACGGAAAATATGTTTCTTATTTGTTTGTAATTTATTTGTCGTGTAATTAAAATTATTATGATTATCTACCTCCTCTGGTAAAAAAAGTTTTCAAACGTAAATACTTGAACATTAAAATCTGATGGGCATGGAATGCTGTATTGTATTTGTTCGAAATATATAGAAAAATAAAATTAACGATTCAATTGTATTCTTTTAGATGAAAGATTTCAATACTTGCGTTTGATCGAAAATGTTTTACCAGAGGTAATATAAGCATATGTATAATTAAAATTAAATAACAGAATTCAAATTGTTGTGGATTATCTACAATCCAATAATACCAATTGTGAGTCAATAACATTTTTATATGACGTCGAAAATTTGATTCTATGAAAATGAAAAAATATGGACTGAAAAAACAACGTTGAAAAATTACATTGCAATTAAAGACAGTATTGAAAAATTATTAGCTCTAACTATCCAAAATGTTTCTGTTACTTTCATTTTCTGTACATTTTAATATCAATGTTAATAAGAAAGAATTTGCACAAAATCATGGTTATGCTCTTCACTGTATTTTGTTTTATTTATCTGAACATGGATTTCCAAATATACATTTGAAGTTGACGATGTTTTTAATATTTTATCAATGTTTAACCAACGCAGCAAGTTGGTAAAAAAATTATGACGAGTAAGTATTGATAAGAGAACGACTTTAATTTAGTACGACATAGTTGTCGTAAATGTTAATATTTTTATTGAGTATTAGTAATTCTAGTGGATACATGTTAACCAGTATTCATCATCGTAACGTGTGATTAAATAATCCTGGATAATTGGATCGTGTTAGATGAATGTTTTACATAATCGTTGCTTCATAACTCTGAGCAAGTTGTTCGAGCATAGAGAACATGTAAGAATTCTTAAATTTTCTTCCTTTTCTTTGGCTCTTCCTTTTATGCTTCGATATTATTCGATGTTCAAATAATTTGTCCGGCAATTTAATTTTCACTGCATTTTGCTGCATAATCGTGTGCTGGAACAGCAGATTCCAATACTCCTCAGGTTACACGACGAAAAAATAGCAATACACGAATTTCAGATTACGAAATAGATTTGCTTTATATATTTCGCTCTACGACGACAACGAAGCTATCGAAGTAATAAATTTTTAGTGGTGTGATGGTCTCAGTATATTGACGTGTAAATTCTTCTATTCAATTCGATTTTTCTATTAAACTAGTATTCTATTATATTAGACTCTTAATCTTAAAATTTTATTACTATTATTTTTAGCGTCGAATCAAATTTTATTATATATTATGTATGTAAAATAAAAATTATTATGCAATGAAATTATATATATATATATATATATTTTTTACGTAGATAAATTTTATAATTTTATTATTTCAGCAATTGTGAAAATTTTCTATTATTGTGAAATTATGAAAATTAAGTGACAGAGGTCTACAATTAATGACCCTTTGATAGAATCGAAATTTCATAATAATTATTAGTCCCTTCAGGATTTATAAAAATTTCCTAAATTCGTTTATATTGAAATTTTATAATGGTTGTTAATCTTAAAATGTTAATTACTACTTGCAATAATTCTAAAACTTCTCCAAGTTTCAACGTCATTATTTTACAACAATTTTCTAAGTTACAACTTACGTCATTTGTAAAATTTTACAGAGATCTGCAACCTCTTTAATCCATTAGTACTATTATCCACCAAATCACTATCAAAGAAAGCTTTGTCACTCCAAGTAATGATAAATCTTGATAAGCCTTGATAAAGAGACAGACACGATGTTTCGAAATCAATAGATATGGGGATCGATATGGTATAACAACCGGTATGGTGAAACCAGAGCAGGGTACGAGATTGAGAAGTTGTTCAGCTACTTTCTAAACGAGGACAAGAAAGTCCTTTCTCGATGCTAGAACCGAACGAATTCTTTCTTATCCAATTGTAATCTTCTTTTAGATACTTTCTCAACACGTCCATTCACTCCATTGTACGATGATTTACAAACTCGTTTTTCGTAATCAAAAGTCAATTTTTTCCACGTTTGATATGTTGAAACAACTTTTGCCTTTGTGGTGATCTTTCAAAATCTAAAATATTATTAATATAAATATTATAAATATTATAAATAATATAAATATTATAGATAATATAATATTTATAAATATTATAACTATTATAAATATTAATATTATTAAATAAATATTATTAATATTAATATAATATTATATTATTCATGTCAAATAATTCTATTATCAGATACAAGATTTTAAAGATAAAATCATAAAATTCAAAGTTTATGTTAATTATATATTGTTATTATTAATTATATTATTTTATTTTAATTATATTAGTTAATCATATTTTTGTAGAATAATGTCGATACGAAAGTAATTTTTATATTTGTACATGTACAGGCTGTTTTATTTAGATGTTTTAAGTATAAATTTTGTTTGACGCTTCGTACGAAAGAAAAGGAAACAGCTTCGTCAGGTAATGTCATTGACCTTCGTTAAAATTCAAAGGTATCTGAGAATCGCTGGGTTTATACGTGGATTGACTCGTAACCAGTTCCTCGAGTTGATTACGAAACCAGCTAAACCGAGCTGTCTAAATCAAATTGTCTAGATACAATGTCCATGGTTAACCACGTCATAAGTTTTTATCTGCGATAATTATTTTGTATGAATAATGCTAGCTAAACTTGTAAATACGATAATTATAGTTTCAAAACATATACAAAAACACTAGATGTGAGATGTATTATATTAATACAACAGCTTATTTCACGATATTTTCACTGACGATGAGATTTATCATTTTTAAGAAAGAACAAGAACCAACGCAAGCTTAAATTTTGTAATTTTGAAACTTTATTTGTTTAATCTCAACGCTTTGGTTTTATAATATTGTTCGTTATGAATTTTTTACTTCAAAGCATTTGTTATTGTAACGAAACTTCCAATTTCAAACTTCTTTTTATAATACTCGTTATTAAGGAAATTTTTTATCTCAACTCTCCGTTTCTATTATCATTCATCATTGTAAATTTCCAACTACTTCGAAGCTGCATCTTTACATTTACGTTCGAATTATTTCTTTGTTTCAGGTCGTTCGCGAACCTTACTCTACACGAAGCAGCTGATGGACGAGGAACTGCAGCAATACAGCGAGGAGTTGCTGCAGGAAGTCGAGGGCCTTCTAGATCACGATTACAGCCCAACAATTCAACCGCCCCTCTACAAACGTCCTCGCATGGACACGGAATCACCGCCGAAGTGCGTCTCGTCTTCCGATCATATCGGAGGGACGCTCTGCGGAAGACAGGAAGTCACGATGAAGTCGAGCAGGAAGTACATCGAACCTCCGTTGGACGACGTTTGGCCTCCACCGAATCCAGGCGGGCAAAAGAGCGCCAAGGTGGTGGACAAGCTCGAGGTGCTGACCAACGAGCTGAAGATTAACATCTCTGATTCAGAAGGCACGAGAACTGTCCTCCTAAAGGTGCCTCAAGAACAGTAGAAGAAGAAGAGCCAGTCTCACTCGAGACTCTTCAAGAACGTTATATTTTTCTATCATTTTTGTCGTAACCCTTTACGATCGGATCTATATTTGACATGGTACATCCTGATCCTGCAGATCTTAGAAGGAAAGAATTGCAGATCGACGAGGAAACACGGACCATCAAAAATTCTCATTGAGTATTATTCAAAACGACTGACGCATCGCAAATTCTACAGTCTTGCAATAGGAGGCTGATTATGATTGAAACTATCTTTTATTTGAGCTATGCATTTTCTTCTAGTTAGCTGTATCAGTGTCTTTCAAATGAGAAATCGTGAAGGGTTCAGATATAGACTAGCATGAGCTTCTTCCTATGAGAGGCGTATATTATAAGGCAGAATAGAGAATTCAATAAGGTGTCTCGTACTTTTTAATTCATTTCTCCGCGTGAATATTTCATAGATTTGAATAGACTGCGGATTTTTATTGAAGTTTGCACGCGCAAATGTATGTACCGAATGCGTGCAATGTTTTATACAAAATTGTATAAAATAACTAAAACGGAGAAAACTAATACTAATTTTTAGTATAAAACGAATCTCTGTTTAAACCTCATTTCGTTAATTATGTCCATGAAAATATAAATTTGCATAAAGATACGCAGTCTACCAACGAGAATCCGTTCAACTAGCGTATTTCAACCCTCTAACCACCTAGGTTAGAAAAATTTCATTCATAGTCGTAAGATTAAATTCTTTCGAGTCACTTCTTCTATATTTTCCTCTTGGCTTCGCGTGTTTTTAACGAAGCTACTTTTTACTCGCTGAATATCTCACGGTAGAGATCATCGAACGAATTTCACCAATTGGATTTAATCTTCATCGCTCATTTCATCCATTATAGTCAACTGCACACCATCATCGATCGTCTTTGGGTGATTTTTCAAGAGTTTTTATCGATTGAACGATATTTAAGATTTATCTATTTATAAGAATTTATTATTATGAGAGTTTTACAGTTATTATTCATGTTGTCAATGATAAGAGAGAAAGAGAGATTTGTAAATAGTTATTATATAAATCATCGGAACGATCACTGAAAGATATATATTATAATTATAATAATTATTATTAAATATATATTATAAAAGAAATATATCGTAACTTTAACTTTACAAGGTACGATTTTTAATTCTGTACTACTGTACAGCGAAAGATACGGCGTTATTTACGGAAGTAGATAAAGTAACTCGTTGATAAAAAAATTTGTTTATATATATACACGTACACATAACAAATGTGTAGAATGTATGTTTCCATCTTTTAACGCGTGATAGATACGATTATTCGTTTCATCGTACACTTCTTTGGGGCTAGGGTATAGCAGTGTTTGATAATTAATTTAATATTACATTATACAAAAGCTTGCAGAGATACATTTGCTACGCGAGCAGAACGTATTTAACTACGAAAACTGCGTGTTATCGACACCAGGTTCGAAGACTGTATTTATAAATTTAGTCGCATCCTGATATACAGGATGGTCTTGCTTTTTCCGGCGTAACTATGGCAGTAGATTGTACGAGTAAAAATAAAGAAAAAAAGTGTCACAAAAATATATGATCAAGAATTCGTCGTTAAGGACTTATAACGAAAAGTTCGAAACAAAGAGTTGACGATATTTATCTACGTCAGTTTAATTCAATTTTCATTTTTGCGAATACAGGTCTGTCATCTATCAAATTTATTACATTTCGAATTTCTAGTTGGCAAATGTTTGTGTGATATTTTTTTCTTGTTTTGATTCATAGAATCTATTGCTAAAGTTATGTCGAAGAAAGTAGGGACACGCTGTATATTCCTTGTTCTTTCTTCAAATTCGACGCATACGCCTCGCCTTTTTTATTTAAAAGTTTTATTTAAAAGTCTTTTATTAAGTTATTTTATATACGCGAAGCGACGTGTATATGATACACGGGCAAGCAACGTAATACAAATTGTAAATATTAAATACACGGCACGAGAGTAACATTTGTTTCGTAGTTCGTACTTATATTTAATTGTCTCTTTCTCTCCGACGAAATTCCTGGTAGAAGGCAACCGCGCACACGGAACAATAATAAATGGATAATATTGGAAACGAGAAATGGGGCTCTTTTTTCGCGAATTGATAGCGAGTTAGAAAAAAAGAAAGAAAAAAATTCTGTCGTTCTTCCAAAGAATTGTAATTCCGTACACGTACACGTATATAGGACAATTGTCATCGGTAATCGATGCCGAAGCACCGGCCACGATTTTTTATTTAGATAAGTTCAACAATACATTCCTACCAGTAATGTCCATTCAAAAATAGAACGATTCTATTTTTGCACGTATGTAAAAGGGTTAAAGGTATTACACTCTGAATTTCATTCAATATACGTGTAACGACATTAGAAAATAAACTGTTACAATCAGAATAGGTACTGTTCTCTTTCTTCGTTTCTTTCCTTTTCAAAAAGATATCAAATTCTCTTTCGGACTATTTTGAAATACTAAGTGTTTGTATAAAAAAAAAAAAAAAATGTAAAAAGCACTTGCGCTAATTCTTAATAGAAAGGAAAGACTCAAATTCACGTCATTTCGTATATATGCAGAGTGTCCAGTAATTGGAGTAAAATATGATGAATGAAAAAATTTTATTCTTTCTTTTCGACTCATTTTTTCGTGTTTTCATCACCTGTTATTTAGTTATATATTCTATCATAAATGAGATATTTTCAATCAAGGGAATTGTAAGGAATGTACAAGATGAGTATCTTCATCAGAACTTCCTTTGTAAGAAATTGAATGAGCTGTTTGAATATTCGCGCTTCTGCAACTAGTTTGTCCAACTGTGAAAATTGAAAATTAACTACAATTTAAATACTAACCTAACCTACAATCACATCTAGTGACTAGTAACATTTCTTTAGCCGCTACATGATTATTGTAGCGCCATCTGTGAAAGAAGAAACTTTGATAAATAACAATGGAAGTGTAATCTTCAAAGTTTCTAATTTATGATCTTTTATCCCGCCAAAACCTATGTAAAGTAAAGTGTTTCAAATATTAAAGTTATAATTTATAACAGTTTGAGAAAATTTTTACTTGTTGAGTTTCATAAAATGGAACATTTGGAACATTTGGCTGATCTATTGCCGACTTATTACGCTAGATTATTTCCCTTCCCCGACTATTATCGTTGGCTCAGTTATGGAAATGGTAATTCTACCGGTCTATTTGACATATACAGACAATAATTTCTTGATTTCTGCATCGTACTTTTTAATCGACATGATTATATTGTTACAGCAAACACGTTCAGTCACAGAGAATTTTCATTCACTCTCGAAGATGATATCTATCTTCGCTTTCAATCATTTAAAGGTTTGAAAGAGTTGGAGCTTGAAATAAAAAGGCTTCTTCCTTTCAAGATTGATATAGGAGCAGTATACAATGTCAAGTAACTGAAACAAAAATTAGATCAGATGTTCAATTATCAGCAAATAATTTTTATCGACTTTTTTTTTATTGTATTTAGTCCAAAGGATTATCACAAGGGAGCAAATTTTATTCCTGTTGAAAGAGAATTAGTCTTTGATATAGATATGACTGATTATGACGACGTAAGAACATGTTGCAGTAGTACTGATATTTGTTCCAAGTGTTGGAAGTTTATGGCACTAGCTTGCAAAATTTTAGACAGTGCTTTGAGATGTAAGTATAATTAATAAGTTGTTAAAAATGTATGTGTCTGAAGTTTGCATTGAATTTCAGTGGATTTTGGATACAAACACATATTGTGGGTATTCTCTGGCAGAAGAGGTATTCATTGTTGGGTATGTGATTCCAGTGCACGTACCTTGACTACAACAGAACGTGGTGCAGTGGCAGAGTATTTGCAAATTATAGAAGGTGGTCAATATATGAAGAAAAAGGTGAATTTACCTGGTGATAAAATACACCATTCCATCAAGTGTGTAATTATTGTATGAATTAAATCTAATTTCAGTTGTTTTTCTTTATATATTGTCGTTTAAAATAAAATTTTATGTAATTTAGACGTGCACTGGAAATGATAGAGGCTGTGTTTGTTCCGTTTTGTGTAGAAGAACAAGATATATTAGGAACAGATGAAAGAATGGAGAATTTTCTGCAGATAATTTCTGATGATGATGACAGACAAGAGTTAAGAGCACTTTTTGGCCAATATAATTCTAGCAAGGACAGATGGAACATATTTGTCAAATATATTCAGAACAAGAAAACCACGGTATTTTATAATATTTACAAAATTCTAATAAAAGTAAACAGATATAATTTAGCATTGAACATGTGATTTTAGGGAGACAAAAAATGGTACCAGTATCGTCATTTGATAGAAGAAATAATGCTACAATATGCTTATCCAAGGTTAGATATAGCCGTCAGCAAAGGATTGAACCATCTTTTGAAGTCTCCTTTTTGTGTTCATCCAAAAACTGGCAAAGTCTGTATCCCATTCACTGCAAACACCGTGGATAAATTCCAGCCGGACAATGTTCCAACAATTACAACACTGATCGAAGAAATAAATGAATTCGATTTGAAAGATAAGACTGAACAGGAAACGTACGACTTGAACGCGAAGAAAATAAAAGATTACAAAAAAACTAGTATTAATAAGTCATTGCGTATCTTTCAAGAATTTCTATGGAATCTGAGCAATGAGAGAAAGGAGAGCAGGCTCAAACAAAATGGTAAATATTCTGCTACATTTTGTGCTTAACAATCGTACTTGTATTTTCATTGGCAAATCTTTATTTTTCAGACGAAAAAATGGATTTTTAATTAGAACGTATTTGCATTTTTGAAATAAATTAATAGAATTTAAGAATAGCAATGTTTCTGATTTTAATTAAATTATCACGTCAATCTTTGGACTATTTTGGTATAATGTTTCGTAAAATTTTTGGAATATACAAAGTTCACTCAAACCTTTCACTTAGCTCAATATCGCTTATTCCAAGATAATTATAAAAGAATATAAATATCTTCTCGATAGAGATCAATTTATTTCAGAACAGTTGTTAATTTTTTTTAAATATTTCAAACATGAACACAGTTTTTCTACTACACCAATCAATAATTTTATGTATGTGTAAAAATGTACTATTAGTTTAATTCATCTGGCTCATCGTTTTATTATATTTTTTCCACTTTTTCTCACCATCACGTGTTGCGAATATACCGTTTCTTTCACATGAGCATAGCCAAACTTGGCATAAAGACCACAACTCGATATCGAAGAAAAAGAATTCGCAGTAGACTCGAGGACATGATAGATTTATTTAACAGGATTGTATGCACCCATAGAATACTCAATAGCTTGTCTTCAGTTCAGATTGTACATAAAAATAAGTAACCGCGTCTCTTCACTTTGCAAAACTAAAATAGAGTTATCGACGAAAAATATTTTAAATATATAAAATGAAAACTGTATAATACAATGTGAGTGAAAAATAAACAATATAACGTTATGAAAAATATATATAATGCTATGATATATAATACTATATATTAATGTAATTATGATGTACAACTGATAAAGTAATATAACTAATACTGTGTACAACATTATAAAAAGAGTGAAAAATTGTTCTTTTATTGGAAAACCGTGTAAATCTCGCGTAGTCAATATGTTAATATTGATGAATAGCGCTTGATATTAGTGAATGATTTCTCAGAAGTGAATACAAATAGCAAAGGCGGCGAGTTTAAAGGAACTCGAGAGACAAATCTAGGAAATCAGTTGTAATCAAACATACTATCGCAACTCTCTGACCAACTCATTCAGTTGCCTTCCGCGCGCCGTCTGATAAACCGTCTTACAATCGGCTTGACAGTTTGCCATTGGCGAGATCGATTGCCAAGATTTCTAAAAAAAATCACTTTCACCCCAATTGCATTTCTGGCTGAGCTCGTCCACCGTTACTTTTTCTTGTTTCTACGTGAAATACTGCACCAACGTGCAATGACTCTTTCATTGGCCGCACGAATCCTCCGGTTAGACTCGACAAACAGCTTCTCTTCTGACACGAATTTAACAAGAAGCGAGATCATTCGCAGAAACTGCAGCCTGCTTTGGTATTTATTTAATATAAAGAAAAATATTACAAATATTTGGCGATTAAATTTTAAGACGATTTTAAGTGAAAATGAATGAAATATAGAAGAAAAATATAATAGCTATATTTTTATTTATTTATTTCGATCGTCGCACGATTAAACAGAAAATTTGAAAAAAAAGTATAGTATAATAGAACATGAAAATAACGTAAAAGAGAAACATGACGGGTAAATTTTTGTTGATTTTCTGATTTTAGTATCGTTTTGCGATTAAACAGAAAATTTACACGATCTTTCAAATCTGGAAATATATAAGTTTTTCAAAAATAGCTGACAATTTGATAAAGATTTATGTGTAGATACAACTATCAAGGCAATAATTTTGAAAATTTCGAAGAAGATAAAGAAGCACATATATAAATCTAAAATCAAACGCAGTCAGCCACAGGAGTATACATAAATATGCGAAATTCAAATATTTAAAGAAAAACAAGGATTTTGAATATTTCGTGGCTACTATAATTACTATTATTTTGAGTTGTACAGATTCTGAGAAAATGATGACACTGAAAGTACAAAATTAGCATAGTTATGTTTATCGCAAAACGCGTCCCTGTTATTACTATAATTGTAAAGATGTAAGAATAAATATTTACTATCTACGTATACGGTAATTTTATGTAGATTTTCATAAGACTCTTTTTTTCTATTTATTTATGTATACTCTTTAAAAGAATCTTGTGAAACATCGTGAATATTTTTAACTAACGAATTAATTAAAATTAACAAAATATTTAAAATCATTCCTTTTTCATTTCAAATGTTTATTTGAAATCTAATGAATATTTTAAACATTTGAAAGACTGACTCTATAAAGACTATAAGCTATAAAAAGTAATATAACAAAAGTAATATAACATAATATAATATAATAACTTATATTTTCCCTCTATAGTTTTCATAATCACTTGTAAAACACGATCTTTCCTTCGACAAAAGTAAACGTTCGTCGAGTGTTTGCGAAGGTAATTCATACTCCTGGACGAGAAAAATACTTGTCCGCGAATTTCAATGAATCCCGGAAACCACGTTACGTCACGAGCGTTGCGCACTAACGATTCCCAAAGAAATAATCGCTTCATCACAGATTGTTCATTCACCAGTTCTACAATTTACAAGACGAGAGACGTTCTCGTTACGATCTCTCGAGCAACGACAGACATTTCATGGCACGTGTTTTTAACTAGCCAGCAGAAAGAGATCGGCGGAAGAAATAGGTTAATTGTTTTGGAAACGCGGCGGCCGGTCATTACGTTCTTCTGGATAAAACTAGATAAATTGGGTGTTGCTACAGCGATTTGGTCTCTCCGCTCTTCCGCGTTATTATTCACGCTTCTACGTTTTCGCTGAAAACAGAGCGGCTCGCATTAACGCTCTCGGGACACGATACAATCGGCCGGTATCCTAAACGAGAGATAATTTCCAAGTGGCAATTTATAATTAATACCATGCTCCTTGACGAGAGTTCGCTATATGTTTCCGTTTCATCCGGAATGAAAAGATCGTGGAGAGCACAGTTATACGAATTTCACTAAACACTGGTTCACTGGAATGTTTTCTTCTTTTTTTTTTTTTTCTTTGTTATATGTAGCTGTTAAATCTCGATGGTCACGCAACTCGTCAATTTTAAATCATTTTAATTTTTAGATCGATTAAAAAAAATCGTTTCTCATAGTTTGGTGTCTCGACGAATCGCCAGGATAGTATTGCGATGGAAAAAGAAAATTGTAATATGAAAAACTGTGTTCTGCAAAAATTTTGTCGTATCTTTTGATTATGTCTGTGGTATGGCGATGTGAAATTACGCTGAATTTCAATGAATATATATATAAGAATTATTATAATCTGACTCCTGACAAGATAATGAAATTTGAATGAGAGATCATATTCCATTCATCAGATCTCTCATCAACTTGTCTTCGAGTCTGAATAACCACATCAGGAATAGGCAGTTCAATAATGAAACTGATCTAAGAGAAGTAAGAAGTGTCTAGATATTTTCACGACGAAACAAAAATTTATAAAATAAATTGTTAATCCATTGGAAGAGAGTTATAAGGTGTGAAGGTTCATATTTCAACGAATAAATTCACGTTTTTCGCTTGAAAAGAAGAATTTTTCTGAATATCTAATATTTTATGTAGTAAGAAACTGTATATGTATATATATACAGTATAGACAAGTATAATATATATGTATATATGTACATGTATAATATATATTAATTATATAAATAATAAACATTTTTAATATTTTTTATTTATTTATATTATTTAATATAATATATTAAATATAATTATATTATTATGTTGTTAATAAACGTTATTAACAACATAATATATTGTATTATATTATATTTGTATATGTGTATAATAATATATAATATAATATAACATATGTATATATATTGCTGTTGTATGTTAATAATGCTATATTATATTATTAATTATATAAATAATATTTTTTAAATATTTTTTATTTATTTATATTATTTAATATAATATATTAAATATAATTATATTATTATGTTGTTAATAAACGTTATTAACAACATAATATATTGTATTATATTATATTTGTATATGTGTATAATAATATATAATATAATATAACATATGTATATATATTGCTGTTGTATGTTAATAATGCTATATTATATTATTAATTATATAAATAATATTTTTTAAATATTTTTTATTTATTTATATTATTTAATATAATATATTAAATATAATTATATTATTATGTTGTTAATAAACGTTATTAACAACATAATATATTATATTATATATTTGTATTATATTATATATATATATAAGTAAATCGTACATACATAATAGTAACTCATACCACGGATCGTACATACATCATGTACATATGTAAACTGCCCCATGTAACATAACTCTTCACGCGCACGCACATTCATATTGAAAGTTCGCTACGGATGGCCTTGTTTTGCACATCCTGCGCTCGTACGTGTAATTTCTATAATTCTGTCTTTCAACGAAAGTTACTCGAACGCGCACGGACGGATTCCTCGACTGGCAGAGAACGTCAAGCTAAAAAAAAAAAAAAATCGTGAAAGTTCCCCCGCGAAATCGGCAGGGAAAAAAACTGGCTGATTTGTCAGGATGTTCGGTAACGAGATCCACGTTGCCCACGTGGACACGCTTTGTCATCCCCGAAACCAGATTTTTCTTTTTTGTCGCGGCACGTACTAGGATTCGTTTAGTCAATTCGATCGCCGAGTTTTTCGATCGACGATCGTTCCTCGCGTGACGAATAGGAACAACAGATGTACCGCTTGTCGCAAGAAAGGACAAGAAAGTGACCGATTTTTCTTGCCCGTATCTATTACAGATTCGAGAAGATGGGTGGACCGCGATGGAAAGCGAATCGAAACACGTCGGACGTGTGTTTTTGCTTAAATAGATCGGTATCCAGGCATTAGCGAAGCTTGTGACGGATAAAACTAGAAGACCAATTTTATTATAGATCTGTCGATCGATATATTTTGTTAATTAAGCGATTACGAAGAACATCTAATTAGATAATAATTATTTTTCAATATTTAACTGTTAAATTTAAGAAAAAAAAAAAAAAAAACAGACTATCTGAGTAAATTATCGAATTCACTGCCAACTTTGAACCGTACGAACGATCTTTAGATATTAATTAATTGGAAATTTCTGTTTATCACGTGATACTCCCGAAAATGATTTTTAGATTGGCGATCACACCGTGTTCTCCGGGCAAAAAGAAAAAAGAAGGATCATGGTGAGCCAATCAGTCGGTAATTACGATCCTAATCGACTGTGACCAAGTGGAGCGCCTCCCTTTCGTTGGAAGTAGATTAAACTTTCTTTCCCCGGCGGATAATCCATTTTGGAATTTTTCTGGATATTTTCGATCGGTCATGGGACTTTCAACGGTTAATCCAGATCGCTCTGATTTATTAGGAAACCTCGGGGCGGCCTCGGAACGAGATTCCTGTCCCCTTGGTCGAACGATTCGACTCGAGAAAGGACAGAGAGCTCCTTATGCCCCGTTCACACTAGGCAGAAGCTGCTCAGAATGTTGCAAAGTAAGATCTTCAATAGGTCCATGTATGTTTCGAGTTTGCAAACAGATTCTTTGATATGCAATTTAGATTACTGCAATATCGTCAGAAAACGAGCTCGCTATAAACTGCATAAATAAATGATTATAATTATAATAATTATTATTACAATATATATTTTAATAATATTGTTATAATATATGTTATAATAATTATTATGACAAATATATATTTTAATATTATTATAATATTATTATAATTAGTATTATTATAAATACATATTTATTATGATTATTATTGTAATAAATAGATATTTTAATGTTATTATAATATAATTAGTATTATTATAAATTCATATTTATTATAATTATTATTATAATAAATAGATATTTTAATGTTATTATAATATTATAATTAGTATTATTATAAATACATATTTATTATAATAATTATTATAATATATATTTATTACAATTCGGTAAAGTGTTCTATTCAATGTTGCAAGCGAGTTCATTATGTTCACTACATACACATTATGTTCACAGTTCACTAATGTTCACGAGCAACTCGCGAATTATTCTCCAAGCAGCAGCGTGAACGCGGCATTACACGACACGGGCGGCGATTTATCAACCACCGACTCACTTCCCGATCGTTCGAATCGCCTCGGACTTCTTTCATCGTCGCAGCGATCACGCGGTCGTAAGACCATAAACGATCATCCTGGATGGCTCGTTCGTTTCAACGTTTCCTTGAAACGTCGATTCAAGCGCGCGCATGTGGGTCGATCGTGTGATACGTAATTTCTCAACGTTGACGATCTAATCGTGTTTGGCTGAAGAGTATGGTTCGTGTCTTTGTATCTTTGTCGAGATATCGTGTTCGAAACGATTTCATGGGGATTTCGGTCGAAAGTATCAAGTCAAGTATTCCATATCTATCATTTTGAATAACTACGTCGATTTTAAAGGCCATTTAAAGGCCAGTAGGTGGAGGAATTTCGGAGATTTCTCTTTTTTTTCAAATGGAATTGTACATTTATGTGGAACCACGAATATTCGCTATTTTTTAAAAATGGAATCATTTATTTAAATGGAGTCGTAAAAATGGTATTTTTTTATATGCATGGAATTATGCCAATCGCAGTAGTCATATTGTGAGAATTTATATATATACATATATATTAATTTTTATTAAATTAATTTTAAATTATTAAATTTACCAATAATAAGAAATATTCATAATTCCATTATGATATATATATATATATATATATATATATATATATATATATGTGGAATTATGAATATTTCTTATTATTGGTAAATTTAATAGTACTTAAACTACGACAGTGTGTATTAAAAATTTAATCGAAGAATATGCGATTCAAAGTTCGCAATCAAATGTCGAAGCTTTATTGAAAATAGAAACTGTCCTGAATCTTTCGAGTGGGAGCTTTCAATGCGATATCGTGGAGATTAATTCCGATCGATAAACTGTTTATCGATGCTTTCACTCGACTAACTTTTTGTTCGTATTCGGCTCAATATCGGTGGAATTCATACATCATTACACGCTTAGGATCGTCACCATGAAATCGGGAATATTAAGAGAAAGTAGATAAAGAGTACTGCTTGCCATTTGTTTGTTGTCCCATTTGTAACCCCATTCGCGACGATATCAATCTTGTTTGGTCTCCCATGTAGACTGATATGTAACATAATCTATACTTTGATTATATTTAATGTAATGAGATATATAATATAGTATACATTATAATATAATATAATAAGTTTAATAAGTTATTTGTATAATAATATAATATATATATGTATATAATGTAATATTTATTATATATATATATAATGTAATACTTATAATAATACAATATATATAATATTTATAATATATATATATATATAATGTAATATTTATGATAATATAATATAATAAAAACAATCATCGTGCGGCGATGTCAATCATCGTCAACGATAATTGTCGCCGAACTATCGAAGAATTGCAAAAATTATTACAAAAGAATTATTGTAGAATTATTACAAAAGGTATGCTGCAATCTTTTTATGTTTTGGTCTGCAGAAAAAAGGAGAGAGGAAGGGGTGTGGATCACTAACTAGTGCCCAGGTGTGAATAAGTATTCGTAGATCACTTCAACGAGCGTTGGAATTAGGCTAATATCGACAAGAATGGTTGGTAATTCAAATACTGGACTAATCAATAAACTTTTATACAGACTCGTTAGTTTCTTCACGAACTATATGCTACGAACTATTCTTTATGAAAATTGCAGAAAAACTGAATAGAAATTTACAACTTTAGACTTGACAAGTTAGTTTCTTTACGAACTATATGCTACGAACTATTCTTTATGAAAATTGCAGAAAAACTGAGTAGAAATTCACAACTTTAGGCTTCACAAGTTAGTTTCTTTACGAACTATATGCTACGAACTCTTCATTATGAAAATTGCAGAAAAGCTGAGTAGAAATTCACAACTTTAGACTTGACAAGTTAGTTTCTTTACGAACTATATGCTACGAACTATTCTTTATGAAAATTGCAGAAAAAGTGAGTTGAAATTCACAACTTTAGGCTTCATAAGTTAGTTTCTTTACGAACTATATGCTACGAACTCTTCATTATGAAAATTGCAGAAAAGCTGAGTAGAAATTCACAACTTTAGGCTTCACAAGTTTTAAGCTTGGTTCGCAGAAATTCGCAACTTTAGGCGAGGCTCTCGCGCAGTATGCAATAAATCGTCGTTTATAAAACCTGTTGTCGGTGAACAGACCTTCGGATGGCCGAGGAAACGATAGTTCCGATCGTACGCGGACGCGAGTGCAGCCACCGTTTTACAGTTAGCTGTCTCTTCTCTCTCTGTCTCTCTCTCTCTCTCTCTCTCTCTGCATCTCCGAGCACCCCGCCGATTACAAAGAGATTAAAAGCGTAGCGAACGTGACGCGTGTACGAAATGCTCTCGATTTTATCCGATTGCAAGCGTGACAGAGACGCTCGTTTCGACGAGAGTACGATCTAGGAACTGATCGCTGTTCAACCCTCTGGACATTTTGGGTCATTTATGTTCTTGACGTTCAAATTTTTGTTCTCGAGCAGATCGGTAATTTAGGGATTTGAGCAACGTGATTATTAGACTGTGGCTTTTCATGCAAAGTTGTATTTTTTTTTTCAAATAAATTAAAAATTTGTGACTTAGAGTTTCGTTTCATCTAACAAATATTGTAATAGATATTACATTTTGGACATTTTATATAGTTTAACCCTTCCTCCATAGTCGAGAGAAATTTTACTCGTCAACATTCCAATCTCTCAAATTTTTAAAATTAATTTTAAAGTTTTTTAAAAAAACTTACGAGTCACTAAGTCACTAATTTGGGGATTTGATTTAAGACCACTAATTTTTGTTTTTAAAATATATTTAGGATAGACATTCGCTTTACCTTTTAAATACTATACACTGTATTTCGGACATTTCGTGCATTGCCTGTTGCGTTTCATGCATTTTTGTACCTTCGAATTTCCCACGAAATGCGTGAAAATCTAATGGTGGGGAAATTCCAAGTAACAGATCATCGTACTTACGGATTTTTCGATGTTTGATCAAGTAATGGGTAAGAAACGGCATTCGCCGAACGAGTAATGCGACCGTTTAAACGCAAATCGCCCGACGCCGGGTCGTTTCGTTTATAGAATAATTAGTAGTCGGTGGAGAGGCCCGTCTTAAATTACGTCTTCGGGAACGAGTCGTTATTCTGCTTAGCGGGAACGATGATAAAAATGGTACAAGTACGCACTCGATTATAGATAATGCGTACGGCACGCCTATAGTGTGCAGATACCGCGCGTTCTTACATTTTTCTCCCACTTTTATAATACATTTGTAATCCTTGCGCGTAAACGCAGCTGCAGATTAAAGCCTGATTCACGCTGGCGAATTTACTCGAGTTTGAAATGTGTGGAGATTTTAACTGGAAGATTCCCTTCGCGTAAGAAAAAAAAAAAAAGAAAAAGACAGGTCAGTATCGTTCACACGTAAGCCGATCTGTTTATCGAATGAACGTTTGACCATGTCGGTTTTTATCTTTCTAATTTAATTAATTTGCTCCTTGATGCCAAATTGACATCTCACGACGATAAAGAATTAATATCTACAGTGCAGAAACAAGTAATGTAGTAATAATATATTATTATTATAATAATATTTAATGTATAATAATAATATATATATATAATAATATATAATGTATAATAATAATATATATATATAATAATATATAATGTATAATAATAATATATATATAATAATATATAATGTATAATAATAATATATATATAATAATATATAATGTATAATAATAATATATATAGAAACAAATATTGTAGTATTAATATATGTGTATTGCAATAATAATATCTTTGACGGCTGTCAGTGTGAATGAGACTTAATTATTTCTAACGGGAGATAAGTTGCCGGCCACGCGAGTTTCTAAACTATTTTTGGCGATGCACTCGTGACTTTTACTTTTCTCTGGCTACCGAACTAATTGTACGTAAATACTTTCCACGATTAAAACACGCTACGAGGCGAAAACAGTTCGCCGCTGGAATTTAGTTACGGAAGAATTTAGTTTCGAACGAATGGAAAGTTTGTAAAATCGGTATAAATATGGTTGATTAGTTATTTAGGCTTCATACGAGTGATTAGATGGGATGATAGCAGAGTGGATACGATAGATATGACAGATGTGCGCTTGTTTAAAAAATTGAAAGTGACACCTTTATGTTCTTAAAAAGTAGTATAACCAGAAGACAATTTTACGCGCCATTACGCGCATGTACAACTTTGTCTTTTCTTCATTTTTCCATAGCGTCTATCGTTTACGAGAAAATAATACACTGGAAAGTAAATCTGTCTGTGTGTGTGTGTGTGTGTGTGTGTGTGTGTGTGTGTGTGTGTGTGTGTGTGTGTGTGTGTAACAAATATAATAAAATAATAAGATAATAACATAATGTATTGTATATAATATTAACAATAATAATATATATAATACATCATTATATATATTATATATATAATACATCATTATATTCATTTCTTATATTATTGCATTATTATATATTATAATTTTCTAAAATTAGGGTCTATGTAATCACATAAAGACTTCAAAATGCACAAAAATCCGCGATAGTAATACAATATTAACCATAATATAATTACATTTATTTTTCATATTATTGTACTATTGTATATTATAATTCTTTAGAATTAGGTTCCAGAGAAACATTAAAATACACAAAAATGCACGATAATACTATAATATTAACTATAATATAATTATACATAATTACATTTATTTTCCATATTATTGTACTATTGTATATTATAATTTTCTAGAATTAGGTTCCAGAGAGACATTAAAATACACAAAAATCCACGATAATACTATAATATTAACCATAATATAATTATACATAATTATATTTATTTTTCATATTATTGTACTATTGTATATTATAATTTTCTAAAATTAGGTTCCAGAAAGACTTTAAAATACAAAAATTCGCGATAGTAATACAATATTAACCACAATATAATTACATTTATTTTTCATATTATTGTACTATTGTATATTATAATTTTCTAGAATTAGGTTCCAGAGAGACATTAAAATACACAAAATTCCACGATAATACTATAATATTAACCATAATATAATTATACATAATTATATTTATTTTTCATATTATTGTACTATTGTATATTATAATTTTCTAGAATTAGGTTCCAGAGAGACTTTAAAATATACAAAAATCCTCCATAATACTATAATATTAACCATAATATAATTATACATAATTACATTTATTTTTCATATTATTGTACTAGTGTATATTATAATTTTCTAGAATTAGGTTCCAGAAAGACTTTAAAATACACAAAAGTCCGCGATAATAGTACAATATTAACCATAATATAATTATACATAATTACATTTACTTTTTTATATTTATAAATTATACATAATTACATTTACTTTTATATATTATTCTACTCTTGTATATTATAATTTTCTAGAATTAGGTTCCAGAAAGACTTTAAAATACACAAAAGTCCGCGATAATAATACAATATTGACCATAATATAATTATACACAATCACATTTATTTTTCATATTATTGTACTATTGTATATTATAATTTTCTAGAAATTACTATTGTATATTATAATTTTCTAAATTTATTTTTCATATTATTGTACTATTGTATATTATAATTTTCTAGAATTAGGTTCCAGAAAGACTTCAAAATACACAAAAATCCGCGATAATACGATGATATTAATCATAATATAATTATACATAATTACATTTTATTTTTCATATTATTGTACTACTGTATACCATAATTCTCTAGAATTAGGTTTAGCGTTCATAAAAAAAAAAAAAACGCACAAAAAATCCGCGTACAACCGAAATAATAGAATAATAATCGAAACCGATCGCGTGGGAGGATGAAGAAGCAGGAAGAAGTGGAACGAAAAGGGTAGGACGTGCTCCGGAGAGCGGCACAGGTGGCACACACACCGATTGCTGAAGCAGGCAGCTACCTGTCGGCGAGAACGAACGTGATTAACAAACGTGATCGATCCTGGCGATGCCCAAGATAATTCCGAGCCGGCCGGTCTTCGCACGCACGATCAATATTTATAACGCGTGGCGGCCGGTGCTTCTGTTTCCTCCACGACGTGGAATTCTTACACCTGCGTGTATAGGGCAGGCGTGCACGAGTAGGTTGGCGTGCGAACGTGATCATTTCCAAAGCGTCGCTTTTTGACGAAAGACTGGCCAAAGGGTAATAAAGGAATGTTGCACGATCGTTGGATCGCGATCGATGATGTATCAATCAAGGAAACGGCGCCGGGTTAAATTTGCTTTCTGTTCTTCTTTCGTTCGACTTTCGAACCTTTTTTATGGTTCTTTTTTCTTTTTTTTATACACATGGCGTGTAATTATACGGCGGACTTTACATTGGTTTTCGACATTGGTAATTATAAGCTTCATATAACGTACGTTTTTAGCTACGTTTTTAAATTAAACTGTACAGTTGCTATTCGTCTCGAGTGTGTTCAATTTCTCGACGGATGGACGCGAGTATGAGAATTGTGAGTCCGTTCGTGTGAAAATTTTGATATGTAATGTTTTGCTTACTCCACATGGTTTTTGCGTACGCGTTAAATAATTATTTTTAACGTTTGAATATTTCTTTCGTGTGAATTTTGTCTGAAATACGAACATTTAATTAGGTGATTAATAGCCAGGTAATTGATAACAGGTAATTAGGTGCAATCAAGCTGTGTATCACAACAATATTGGAATAGACATCGTAACACATGTGAAATATTTTCATTTAACATTCAAATACCGACGAATAGCAGCAATTGTATACTATAAATATGTGGACAAATTTATTATAACATCAGTTATGCATAAGCGATTGAACTTCTCTTGTATCAGTGTTGAATAACATGTTATTCACAAATTTTACATATTTTATATTTTCCATCTATATATATATATATCTATTCCTCGTATTTTATACATAAATTTATGTCTTTTGCTTATTTCACGCGCACAAATATGTGTATATAAAACCTACAAGATATATATTTATTTATATTTAGTAAAAAATTTAGTATACAATATAAATAACTATCTGAAACATACGACAAATCGTTCAAAAATCATTCTACTGATTATTGAGGAATATTGATATAATGGACCAAAAATACTTTCTGTAGTTCTTAAATAATTGTATAATTATTAATAAAATAATTATAATTAATGATGGATCAAAAATACTTTCTGTAGTTTTTAAATAATTGTATAATTATTAATAAAATAATTATAATTAATGATGGATCAAAAATACTTTCTGTAGTTCTTAAATAATTGTATAATTATTAATAAAATAATTATAATTAATGATGGATCAAAAATACTTTTTGTAGTTCTTAAATAATTGTATAATTATTAATAAAATAATTATAATCAATGATGGATCAAAAATACTTGTTGTAGTTCTTAAATAATTGTATAATTATTAATAAAATAATTATAATTAATGATGGATCAAAAATACCTTTTGTAGTTCTTAAATAATTGTATAATTATTAATAAAATAATTATAATTAAATAATTTGTATTTCTTAAAAGTCTTAAATTAATACTTAATAAAAACACTTTTCAAATATTTCTGTGACTGCTATGAAATACATATATGTATATATTTGTATCGAACTCGAGCAATATAATCATGATAGTTGAGTCTCACTAGTTAAATATTAATGAAATCTCAATGTCTTATAAAATGTATTCATTAATAAATTAGGTAAATTATTAACCATACAAATTAATAAATAATGAGTAAATACTTTTGTGATCGACATGTATTAAATATCTTGTAATTTCTGCATGTACATTCAGATGATAATTAAATATGACAAAGTATGGGGTGTTAACATTAAAATTTCAAGATCCCCCATGTAAAATGTTCCGAATATCGAATTTTCATGAGAAACTGTGCATCGTGCTCTCCTTCCTTTAAGAAACAATCACTTGACTAAACTAAAATTCAAATTACACACACACACACACACACACACACACACACACACATACATGTACTCTCATCAAAGAGTCACTTTGACAATTTGCATTCTCCATTCTCCTCTTCCGTTTCTTCAACGAGAAAAAAAGTTCCTTTCTTTCCAAGGATGGCGTGGACGTGGCGATTGACATAACAGTATCCACAGATAGTGAATCGATGCCAAACCGACAGAATCGGCGGCAGGAGTTCGAAAGGTTAATTCGTTCTCTGAAATTGTCAATACAGCGGAAATTCACTTACGTTGGGTTAAGAAGAGGAGTCAACGATTCCTCGAGGGGGCAGGCTCTCTACTTACTTCCCCCGAGACGTGCAACTGCACGTGAACCTTACTCCTGGGGCAACAGGAGATCCGACTTACGCATAGTTTGAGAAATCGTGGATCTGTTCGTCGTGCAATCACGTTGCTTTAGCACCGAGTCACTCGATATACAAGATTCCTTGACGCTGAACACACGTTTCTTCTCCAAGGTGATGGCGATCATTCAAACGTGCATTTGTCCATTTGTGTGCGACACAGTGCTCGTTTGTAACAACAATATGTCGCGCGTCTTCCTTGGACTTTCTGCTTTTCAAGCTGTCGAGCATCCTTTGAATAATATCTCTGTCGAACCCTGTTGGGAATGGAGGTTCCAATTTGAAAATGTAAAAGAACACTATTTCGGTGATCTTTTATCATTTGATTTATCATTTTATTCTATAGTATATATATATATATATATATATATATATATATATAATATTGTATTATTCTGAAATAAATATATATTATATATTATATTATTTCATGCTATATATTATGTAATAATATAACAGTATGTTATTATTATAATATTAATATATAATATTATATTATTCTGAAATATATGTCATATTATTTTATTCTATATTATATATATAATAATATAATGTTATATTATTCTGAAATAAATATATATTGTATATTATATCATTTCCTGCTATATATTATGTATTATATATATAATAATATAATATTATGTTATTATTATAATATTAATACATATATTATTCTGAAATAAATATACATTGTATATTATATTATTTCATGCTATATTATATATAATAATTATATATAATGATATAATATTATGTTATTATTATTAGTATATAATATTATATTATTCTGAAATATATATATTTATATTTATTTATTTATATACATTTATATATATATATATATATATATATATATATATATATATATATATATATATATATATATGTGTGTGTGTGTGTGTGTGTGT
>NW_025110556.1:0-12801 GCF_011392965.1 Frieseomelitta varia
GAAATATTATACGAATAAAATTTTATTCGAAGAATTTATTCGAAATATTATACGAATAAAATTTTATTCGAAGAATTTATTCGAAATGTTATTCGAATAATGCCCAATTTGAATAATTGTGGGTTCGAGTAAGCTTTGAATAAAATTGTTATTCGTAAATATCGAATAATTTATTTCGAAATTTTATTCGATGAATTTATTCGAAATATTATTCAAATAATGCCCACCTCTGATCCTATCCCCCTTGAACTTTTTCCAACTCGATCCGAAATCGTCGGGCTACCCGAGATCGTCGAGCTACCCGAAATCATCAGGCTACCCGCCCGAGCCCACCCGACTTTGTGTAAGCCCGATCTGAACCCGAAATTTCGAATACCCGCACACCCCTAATTGCAAGGGACGCATCCTAGTCCCAATGACTTTACAGAACCGACTTCGCTCAACGACACATCTGGAACCAATTAGCTGCCTACCAAGTTCCGTGACCGAGGAAAACAAAATGGAATCTATTACTATATAAGACCGCCCACAAGACAGTTAAAGTTAGTTCCACATAAACAAAAAAGACCGAACGAACAACTCAGGCAAATACCTCAATGGAGAAGTACTGATAGTAATAAATAACAGAATCCTCGCGGAAGATCATCCTCAACCGACTTCCTCCGCCGTCGAAACCACTGCAGTAAAAGTCAAAGCAGCCTCCTCACTCATCATCACGGCCGACTACGTCCCTCCTAAATACAGAATCACCCCTGAAGAACTAGACCAGATCACATACAAAACCAATCGCAACATGTACATCACCGGAAGCAACTTCAACGCCAAACATCACCTTTGGAACAATACAAACAGAAACAAAAACGGTCACACTCAAAAACCATCTGGAAACAGCCCAATACCGAATCCTTCACTCACCCACCTACACCAAATTGCCACCCATCAAACCTGGACTTATTTTTGACGAACATACCTTATGAGTACATAATAACCGTGGATGATCTCTCATCCAACCACCTGCCTGTCATTCTCCAAATCCACACTAATCAACCCCTGAAGCACAACCGCTTCGTCCACCATACAGGCTGGAACTTATACAGAAAAATATATAACACTTTCCCCATAAACCAGAATCTACAAAACCAGGACGATGTCGACAGGCAAATTGAAACACTACAGTGGAATATACTACATGCCCACCGCAAGTCCACCCTAACCTCCACAATCCCTGACAGACTATCGCACACCGACCCAACACTCCAGAAGCTGATCAGAGACCGAAATAAACATAGACGCAAATACCAAAAGACAGGCCATCCGCTTCATAAATTACACCGCAACCTCCTAATAACACTAATACAAAAAAGAATAACCCACACCAGAAACATTATCTGGCAAAAACGACTAAAAAGATAGAAAAAGCAAACCACACACTCTGGCAAACCTATAAACTCACTGGATGAAAAAGAGACACCACGCCACCATTAATAAACCCACACATAAATACTGCACACTATACAGACAAAGCAGAAACTATAGCCAAATACTTCGTAAACATACATAACTCGGCACACAGCAACAGCTCACCCTTAGACGACGAAATTAAAAGGCAAACCCATACCACGAACTCCCCAAGTGAAACCGATGCTCACCCTCCTCACCACATAAATCCCCCATCAAATCCACAACCAAATCATAAAAGTACCCAACAACAAAGCTCCTGGTCCTGACAAATTACGGCAAGATTGCTAAAAAACCTTCCCAAAAAGGCGATTTACTATATATTCAAAAAATGCATTCAAAATTCCTACTTCCCCCACGCCTGGAAAACAGCGAAAATCCATCCAATACCGAAACCAGGTAAATCCAACACCATATTTCGGAACTACAGACCCATTAGTCTGCTCAGAACTATCAGAAAAATACTGGAGAAAATAATATTTTCACACCTGCACACCCATCTCAGAAATAACAACATCATCATCCCACAACAATACGACTTCAGAGAAAATCATTCTTGCATACACCAACTACTCAGAGTCATAGAATTTGCAACGATCGAACTAAACAAAAATAGAACACAACTAATCCTCCTGGACATGGAGGAAAGCCTTCGATACCGTCTGGCACGAAGCACTAATTCACAAACTTCAAAAAATTAACACATCAGATAACATTGTCAAAATAATTAAAAGCTGTCTAACAGACAGGAAAATATTCGTCACAATAAAAGGCACCAACTCAATAACACATAACGTAATCACAGGCGTACCACAAGGCTCCATACTTGGACCCATGCTGTTCAATATCTACATTAACGATATCCCAACAACCAACAACACACAATTCGCAATATACGTAGATAATACAGCAATCTATGCCTCTTTCTGGAACCCAAGACAAGCCATCAAATACCTACAAGAACACATCGACATGATCTCGGAACACATGCACAAATGGAAACTAAGGATCAATTCACAGAAAACACAAGCTATCACATTCACACGCAAAAAACTACAAATCACAACAAAAATAAAAATCAATGGATTCAACGTACATGGACCAAAACGGTTAACTACCTAGGAACCCTTCTCGACTCCAAACTCACCTGGGCCTCAGCTGTACAAAAGAGGGCAAATCTCGCCTATCCTGCGTTCAATAAAGTCTACCCCCTCATTGCCAAAAACAGCAGACTCAAAAAAACCGCTTAAGATCCTGATATATCTCACCTGCATTCGACCTATCATTACATACGGGCATCAGATCTGGGCAGCAGCCGCTAAAACCCACAAGAACAGAGCGCAGATAATGCAAAATAAATACCTAAGAATCATCTTAAACAAGCAACGGGACACACCAGCAGCACTTCTTCATCAAGTGGCCAACATACTATTGAACAATTCATCCGAAACTTTGTCCAAAAGGCATATGATTTTAGTCACCCCAACCCCCTTATCCGCGGCACTGGCAATTACAGCATTAAAGATTTTCACTCAAGATTAGAGTCACACTCTCCAAACATGTTAATCTCACATAGACCAAAAACTACCACAAACCACAGCTCACAACTTTCAAGGAACCTGCAGGTTGTTTGAAACTTTTCCTGCATACACAACCATAACAAACTCCCCGCACAAACGTCAAACAACATCACCATATTACACTAACCATTCTAAATGCAGGTTAAAGGGCACTCCAAGCCCAAGGTGCTTGCAGACGAGACATCCTGTCTAATTAAAAAAAAAAAAAGTTAAAGTTAATTTTTTCTTTAACAATCCAGCAGAGTGGTTAGTAGTTTTCAGGACTCACGTGAGTGTCTATATCCAGTATCTCAAAGTGTTTAGTCTTTTTACAACACTCTTGCGTGCATTGATCATGTCTGATAAATTAATAATTTTAGTTTATGAAAGACATATCTTATGACCAAATGGACAAAAATCATCGTAATCGATACACGTTGGGTAAATTTTTGGAAGAAGTGGCAACGGAAATGCATAGTACAAGTAGGTTAAGTAATCAATTTATGTATTTGATAAATTTCTCATATATTGACAGTGTATTAATTGTAGGAAATGTGGTGAAAATATAACACAAACTTCCGTGTGAAAAGAAACTAATGTCTTTATTTAATGAAACATTAACAATCAAGTAGTATATGCGATACAAAAATGAGGTAGTCACGCGGCAAGAACTGGCAAAGAACTAAACTTTCTGTTCGGCATGGTCCTGTCCGTAACTGTAGAGAATAGTGAGCAGAGGATAGAAAACAGATGTTAACTTTGCCCCTCATAAAGCCATTTTCCAGCCTTACACAACTGGATGGTCGAGTCGTTATATTCCAACATTAATAAAATCCCCTTCACCTGTAGATCCTGCGCTAGATCCAAATAAAAGTATATTTGAGGATGGCAGCCCTTCTCCATTCCCATTTGTTGCCAGTTGCAGCAGCAGTTATAAGAAAAGATCCAAAAGACCACATAATCTTTTAATGAGTGATATTGGGTCAAAATTAATGGAATTGGAAAAACAAAAATTAAAACTGCTAACTGAAGATCAAAATGAAGATATTCGGTTTTTTCAGAGTCTCATTCCCCATTTAAAAAATCTTTCGGATGAGAAAAGAATACTATTGATGATGGATATTCAACAAGTTGACATGTTTACGGTACACCACAATCACCATAACCATGTGATCTCATTTTATTTAATTATATATTATATTATTCATAAAATTCTTATATTATGTAACTTTTATGTTATAACGTTAACTTTAATTTAATATTTTATTTAATGAATCATTTGTAATAAAGTACTTACGCATAATTGAATATGTAACATTGATTTCTTAATTTAAATTTATCTTATGGTAACGACTAAGCGTTCTTCGACACTAATAGAGTTTTCTGAATAAAACTGCTTCATCAAATTTTAATTTTTGGACGCACGAGTTCTAAGATGCTGTCGAATGTTACAATTTTTATCCGAAAATATTGTTGAAATTTTTCAGAATGTTCTCTTAATTTTAGGTATAAACGATAAAATTCTCCATTTCTTTGCCTATTTCCATCAATGGGATGAATTGACCATCTTCTAATCTTGTTTTTTGAGATATGACGTTAATATGTGATATTTAAGAGAATACAAAAAAATTTGTATTTTTAATACTCTATGAGTGGTGATAATAAATAATGAAGTAAATTTTTTATCTTTTTTAAAATCAAATAAAGTTCAAGGTCTTGAAAATACAAATAAAAAGAAATTTTGAATAAAAACAAACACTATACGGTAATATTCATATAGAATTGCAACAATTTGTATTTCATTACAGAGTTGAAGTAAATGTTAATACAAATGAAAAAAACGAAGAAAATATCAAGAAAAATTAGAATTCGGTTAAATTTAATTGTTTTCAAGAAATAATAAATATATCCGAATATAAACAGAGGTTGTTGATTGAAGTACATTAGTTAAAAGTGGGAGAGACAGTATAAATTATTCGAAATTATTTCGAATGGTGAAAATGGTGTTAAGGAGATAGTAAAAGCAGATAGGAAAATTACATTATAAAATTGCAATGTAAGAAGTATTTTTTGCCTAATATAAGTGCTATATCGAAAGGCCAATAACTGATAAGAACTTTTTTTTTTCAAAGTCATTTTTTTCAAGGAGTTTTTAAGGTCATTCGTTTTTTCTTTCATATAACTACATTTTGTTTTATTGCATATAGCTGGTAGAAAATACGATATCTAAAGAACATGATCTTGAAAATTTAAGTTTTACATATAAATTTATCTCTATCGAAATTACAGATAAATAAGGCTGATATGATATACAAACTGATATGATATGATAGTTATGACACACCTAACACCCTATACATTTAATTTAAAAAAAAAGGATCAATCAATATGTTGCAATACATCAAAGTCAATTGAACATCACATCTTGTTTATCAACGAAAAAAAGAATACGGAATTGGAGACAATATATCAAAAAAGTGACTCACTCTGTTTCATGTTCTAATTAATTTTAAAATTTTTATGTTGTTAAAATTTAGAGTTAATGCATCTTATTTAAGATTATTTATATTATGTTATATTTATATTATAATATCTTTTATCCAGATATTATGTTAATTCAGCACAGTTCTCAGCACTGTTAATTGAATTGTATCGTAATTCAATTACGTTGTAATTATAATTGAATTGCATGAATTCAAACTTTTAATTAATTTAATTGCTAATTACTGTATCTACGATTGTAATTGAATTACAGCATGCTTGAATTACAAAGTAATTGAAATACAATATATTAAATTGTAACTATTTAAAATTTCGAAACATGAATCGATATTGCCGAATTTCCGATATCTTAAAAAGAAATCCATTGCAAAATACATTTCTATTTGATAGATATCCACCAATTAAAAAAGTTTTCATTAAATACAATGCAGTTTTATCTTCTAAATAGTATTTAATAAGAAGATGTTCTTTTATACAACGATAACTGACTTCCTAAAATCAAGCAACCTTAGTGATAAAATGTTTGAAAGAAGAATGTTTATTAAAACTAGTTAAAATTAGCGAGATAATTGTTATTAAATTGTGATTTCAATCAATGTAATTCTATAAATAATTAGTAAAAAGCTAAGAACATTGGTTTTATTTAGGTATTTTTCTTTATTAGATAATGCTCTATTTTATTATATCGATTTTTTCAAATATTTTTTTTTAAATATTGTTTTATTTACTTTTCTGTATGAATTTTTTTCAAGTAACATTTGATGATTATTTCTCTCTTTTATATATTAGTTATATTATAAGTTAAGTAAATTGAATTGGTGAATTGAGCACAGATAAATTCACTTTAAAATGTATGAAATATATACAACCTTGTAGGGTTGTGCTTGTATTCTCGTAAATTTATTCAAAATTCCGTAATTAAGATTATCTCTTACGTAAGAATACCGAATTTGATATAGCTACATTGGAGTTAATAGCGATTGAAGAAATGAAATTAATGTCTAGATTGTTATTGGCTATTTACATGTAACCTTAAAGATAAAACTGAACACCTATTTGATTGGCTTTAGCATTATCCTACAGCGAAAACAAAACACGAAATTTCTTTTTATTTATTTTCTTTAAATCGTACGTTCGAAATCGAAGTCTATTGCCGCAGTTTCGAGTTTGAAATATAGGCGATCATTTGCGATCGTTTTGCGTGTGCTTACTGTTGCGATGTCTATTAAAAATAGAAACGCTTTCGATTTTTTTACACTTTGATTTTAATCTACTATGTAAAAAATATAGCCGCTTTAGTATGACAGTTAGATAAACTTTTGCGTTCGAGGGTGCGATCTGTAAAAATTTTAAAAGATTATCTATTTCTTAGAATAAATATACAAACTTTTATATACTATGAAAATTGCAAAATTATAGTGGTATATATATATATATATATATATATATATAGAGAGAGAGAGAGAGAGAGAGAGAGAGACGTGAATTCATACCACCATAATTTTGCAATTTTCATAGTATATGAAAAGTTGAAAAATCATGTTTCTCGAATAGAATGTCATAAAAAATCGCCGTGCTGCTTTGCATCACGTTCTTTAAAAGTTGATCTAGTGAAATCAGGCTAAAGTTTCCCTTCAAAAGAAAAATTAATCATTCCTGCGGATTCTGTTTGACATAGTTGGATTATTAATGCAAAATCGAGCAACGACATATTAGATAATTCATCTTACACTTTATATTCATTTATTCACGACGCAAATATTTGCAACAATAGTTTTAATTTATGCAATGTTCCGCATAAATTCTAGTTAATCATTTTCAAACGTAACATTCAATTGCAATCATATCAACACTGACACAACATTTGTTATGCGAATTATATCGACTTTTATTTCAATCACAATTATGAGGACTAATTAACATTTTCTGCAACTTTGATTTCGCATCAGGTTCATTTGCAATTCTAAAAAAATTGGTTGAAACTAACCTAATGATTTCCCGATTTTGTATCGGATTCGTCCACGAAAATTAAACTTTTCCTGCCACGCCCTGATTTTGCGTCAAATTCGTCTGTATCTTCTGCAATCTCCTAACATTTCTCCTGCTTCATGTCGGATTCATGCTATTTCAAATATATCTAACTTTTACTGTGGAATCGGATAAAATACATGTACATATAGACCGATGATATATTTAAATAATAAAGAAAAATTAGCTACACGTTTATCATGGGAAAAAATTAGCCACATATGAAAAGAGATATGTTATAACAACTAAAGATAAATGCAATTTAATAGGATTTAATAGAAGAGAATCAAAAGTTAGATAGCTATAAGGACATATTACCTCACTATCTATCTAAAAGATAGAGGCTGAATGTTAAAGAGAAGTGTGGAAATATAAATAGAAGTAAATAAATATGAAAATATAAATAGAAGTAAATAAATATGGAAGTATAAATAGAAAGGTAATGAACATGTACAATAAATATTGGATGAGAGATGAGGATCGAAAATATGAGTTATGTAATGATGATAGACTCTGAACTCTAAAGCACATGCTTAACGAATATCGTGATGTAGAGAGGAGGAAGTTGAATTGAATTAACATATTTTGGTAGTTGAATTGATTAAATGTAATTGATTTGATTAAAAAAAAAACTGAAAAAATTAATTGAAAAAAATTTGAAGAGAGAAGGAAGTAGCAAATTTGAAGGAGGATCAGGAGTTCGAGGATTGAATATGGTGTCTAATATGATAAGAAGAACTGTTGTAAATCGAGTCTTTAGTGTTGGAGCTAAAATTATTAGTAAATATATTCATTTTACAATATATATTTTGAATGTTTTCAACAGTCCATTTTTAGTGACACGTCACTAAACTGATTACAAGCATAACAAACAGAAATTAATGAAAAATCTGCTTAGTGCTGATCATACGCAATCCTGTCATGTAATTATTAGATATTTAGTAGAGAGAGTGTAACGGCAACTGTAGTCGTCACAGTATAATTCAAAAAGTCTCTTCTTTGGAATTTTAAATTTAACCCCAAAATGATTCTTCGTTAGTTTCGACAGTGATTCGTCTCCGGTTATCGGCGAGCGATTCATCTTCCTGGTTATCCAATATACTAGCAGTACGCTATATGTATTAGCAGATTGAGCTCATCACGCAATTTCAACCTCCTGCAGTTCCCTGATTTCACACCAGGTTTGTCTACACGTGTCTCCGTGCTAGAGGTTCCTTGATTTTGCATCAGGTTCGTCCTTGCTTGCCATAATCCTACAGCTTTCTGACTTTGCATCAGGTTCGCCCGTATACCTGCTAACAAACTGTAATTATATTCCATAAAATATCGTTTGCCGGTCTCTCGCACTGTTCGAAATAGTTATTTATTACGATCTGTTAAAAGTGATATTTAATAAGAAGGAAATTAACTCTAAAATCATCACATAAATTGTAGAGCTTCAAAATTATAATTATATATATGAACATAGAACCAATACTTGAGCAAAACATGTGAATATTCTCGGTCTATATGTGTATTGACGATAGAAACAAATACATTTATTTGAAGTACGATTTAAGATCGATTTATATTATTTGTGCGTTTGAACGGAATGATCATGGAACGATTTCGTTTAGGGATAGATCACTCGACACATCGAACCCTTCAAAACTCAAGAAAGTTTCGAGGTTTAAGAATTTAAAACTTTGTATTTTTTCGTAATTCGAAATTCTTGAAGCTCAAATAAGAAAAATACGAAAAAAAGAAACAATGAATAAAGAATCATTTACTTACGGCGTGAATGAATATCTCAAATATTCGGTGTAAGATGCTTCATAAATTTTCGATAACCGGTTTTTGCTTTTAAGAATATAAGCATGTGCAATCATAATTCTAGAGCAATAACGTAAAATATCCAAATCTAAAAAATTTATCAAAAAAGTACCTTATTGTCGGTATGCTCTGAAAGACTTCAGTATGTCCAGCACTATAGTAGATAAAAAAAAGAGATAAATTGGATCCAATCAGCTTCGGATGTCAGTATTTTTAAACAGGAATTGAATAGTTTTGTATGTATTGGTTGATATTTTATTGTGATCAATAAAAATCTATATAAAAGTGTTAACTCCAGTGTTTAAAAGAAGAAATTCTTTTACAAAATAAAATCAGCACTTCAAGTTTCGAGAGTTTCGAGTTTCGAAACCTTAGAAAATTTTGAATTCGAGTTTCGAGAATCTAAAAAGTAATTTCGAATCCATTCTTAGTTTCATTCTAACACAGAGATTAAATATAATATTCATATTAACAGTAAGATAGATTTATATTACTCTTTCAAACACAATGTTACAAAACAATTCGATTCAAATAAAAAATAAAAAACTCAAATACAAAAAGAAATGGGAACTTTGCCACTATTCTTCCTCCCCCATTCAACTTTTAGTATATACGATACAAATGTTTACAACTCATTTTAACATATTATTCATTACATACAACACTCGTTACTGCATCAAATACTCAAAATTGTTGTCTTTTGCTTGTCTGCAAAGAATGATCTTATGGAAAAATTCGTCTACAGCTCCTATAATATCTTTAATTGGAATCAATTCTTATATACCTATCCTAGAAAATGATATTTTTAACATATCTCCTCAAAAAATAATCCACTGGTAACCAATATTTTAATTAAATTTTCACATTCATGAAAAAATTACTAGAAACTAGGACAGTTGATGTAGCATATTAATAAACATATTATTTCCTAACAAATAACTAAATTAAGTTAAAATTCCTTTGTGATCTAACGTGATAAATGAAATTGACCAGACAAGCCAAAAGCAACAATCTTGAACATTTGATGTATTATAAATAAATAATAAATACAAGATTATTAAATAGATTATTATTATTATTTTCCCGAAATATGATTTAAAGTTTTTGATTCCTATTGATTTAGAATAATTTTGGATAAATTTTGTGCCATAACCGATGAATATGTCACATAAATGTCTCACTGTCGAAATATTAAAAAAAAAGTACAGGCTTTCATTTTATTTAAAAAATTGTTGACTTTGATATCACAATGCCATCGTATACCTCAAAATATTTCCGCCCTAAGAGAATATCTTTCGTTTCAACGATTTTTTCATGCTTTCCATTTTCAAAAAAGCTCAATCAATCACTTTAAAGAAAAAAAAAGACTAAACAAGAGACTAACTAAAACTAAATAAGATCAACGCAGTAATCATAACGGTAGTTACGTGAAAAGAAATTGATTCTTTATGCGATTATTTTAGAAGCTATAATATATCATAGATATGCCAATCGCATAAAGATGTATGAATAATCGTATGAAGCCATGAATTCCAAAACAGCAGTTCATTAATTAATATTCAATTCAGGAAATCAATCTTTTTTGTTTATCTTCGTTAATTGAGTTTATTCATGTATTTATTCAAATATTTCTTATTTTTTTCTCCGCTTTGTGAAGCAATCTGTGTCATAAATGTTACAACATAAGCATTTGTACCATTGTTTTCTAGATAAATCATGCATCATTGATTACCATATGATTTCTGCATCTACAACAAAATTATTATTGCACAATTACAGTAGAATCATTGACTATCTCAGACCGGACATCCAATGCTTTTTTGTGTTGGAGTTTATCTGATTTTCTTATCATTTTCGTATCAGATTTAGACAAGTATTGCACTACAGCGCTATTGGCGATAGAAATTAAGATAAAAAAATATGGACAGTGTTGCCGATTCCACATCGGAAATTCTTTGTTGAATTGAATTTGTTGAATTGAATCTAATGATACTTTATTACAAGCAAATATTCCATAGTAACTGAATGCGAATTTAATAACAAAGCATTATTTAAGAAGCTCTATCATCGTATAATGTGATTTTTCACAGAAGCACTGTATTGCTTTTTAAATGGAACTTCATGATTTTTTTTCTACGATTCCTCGTGCTACTCTGAATAAAAAAACATTAGGGCATAATGTTGAAAAAATTAATATTTCTTGAAATGCTTCAAATTTTATATAGCATACAGAATTTAAATGAAAACAAATAAATATCTGAACGTTAGAAACAAAGCTATTCATATAATATTAAAGATGCACATTCGTTGAAAGGGTAAAGAATTTTTTTCAAAGTCATTTTTATAACATTTCAAGGTGATATTTCAAATGGAATTTTCGCCAATGCGAAGCACAAAGTTAAAGTTTAATCATATTATTTCGTTTCGATCATTTAATTCAAAGAAATTTTTTTCGAAACGAAATGATTATAAAAATAGTTGAATTTCATGTTAAAACAATAGGGAATAAATAATAAATATCAAATTAAATTTTATATTAAATTATAAAATTAAATTAATATAAAATTCTATAGGGTCTTATCGTCCCATAAAAAAATTTTAACATTTTTATTAAAATTTTAAATTCATAAAATAAATATGAGACAGTATATATTTCATTAATCCTTTCATTCCAGCTTTCATTTAAAAATCAATTTATTATGCTACCTTTGTACAGTCAGTTATACTGCAGCCATTTAATTTATTCATTGGGCAGATTGACTTAAAATTATTTTCAATAAGACATGTTTTTGATAAACAGGCGAATATATTTATTTTGCCTAATTCCTTATATTTATATAAATATTAAATATTATTAAATATAATTTATATAATTATATTACTAATTCAATCATTATATCATAATTTATATTATTTTAATTTCTTTTTTTTAATAATTATATATATATAAATAATACATATATTTATTTAAACTAATCTTCAAATATAAACAATAAATTATAAAATTTTTTCAATAATTAATCAATATTAAAATTATAATTTTTAAATATTTTTATTATATAATATAAATAAATTTATAGTTTATCCCATAAATTTTTTATATAAAAAAATTAATAAAATAATAATATTTTATTAATATATTTTTATATATAAATTAAATTTATTTTAAAAAAAACTAGATATAAATAAATACGAAAAACATTTAATTTCTAAATATATATTTATTTTTTTTTATTCAACAAAAATAATATATATATATATTTAGATCATTTATTTTCGAGATAATTAAATTATTAAATTAAATTAATTAATCCTGATACAAAAGGTACAAATTTAATTTTATTTATTACTTTTTTATAATTTCATTTTCATTACTTTAAACTATAAATAATTTTATTAATTTTAAATTATTACTATAATTATTATTTTATTATATAATTTT
>NW_025110557.1:0-43933 GCF_011392965.1 Frieseomelitta varia
TTTTTTTTTTTTTTTTTTTTTTTTAATAATCTACACTATGTTTTATAAACGTGACGATTTGTGCTTTGAAATTTAATACCTAACAAGTTTCTACATCTAATTTAGATATGTTTGTATTTTTGTCGATATGGAGAAATTGCACTATGATTTTAAAATTATATTACTATCTTCAATTAATGAAGAGTTAGAATTAAAGTTAACTGAGTTTCTTTAATTATTTCCGTAAATGATTAATAATTAATTTTCTAGTTTATAATTTAGTTATTAATATCAGTATATCGTTGGAATCAGTTACTTCAATTACATCCTAGAAAAAATTCTAAGGGTATAAAATCAGGCGAATAAAAACAAGCCCTTGAGTATCCGCACGAGTATAGACTGTGTTATAATATCCTCGCTTATGCTTATCATGTAGGATGCAAGATTATCTTCCTTATTCGAGACGAGAGCTTATTAGAAGAGAATTGGCGGTACATTTTAAATCTTCTTTTCTCGACAGCTTTTTGACTATAAAAGTTTGAATACGTGCACTTGAGTGATTTTTAATATCCAGTTTCAAATTTTTTTCATATCAGTTCAAATTTTTTTCTCAAATTTTTAATATCAATTTACTTATCCATAAAAATAAGACAACTCAAGAAATGTGATTTTCTTATCACTATAAAAATGCTGCAAAAAGACACTCCCCTGATCAACTTCATATGAAACTCATTTATTTATCTTCATAATTTGACTGGTAATTTATGTTCTATGAATATCTGTAAATTTTATCCTGACCATTTATTGTGAACAAGTAAAATCAGTTCGAAAGGAAGATTAAAAAGCTCGCTATATTGTCAACGATTCATTTTGTACAAAGTTATCTCATAGTTGTCAATTTCGTTCTTTTCTCTTTCTTTTTTTTTTTTTTTTTATCTGCAAACATCACTTTCTAAAACTCTGAGAATCTTTTTAAAAAGATTTTTCCACTCCAATTGCTGCCAGACACTCCCATTTCATTACAGACTTTTCTTTATGTTTAACGGAGCGATGTAAACTTTCTTTGTACTATTTTTGTTCTGACTATCCGTCCCTCTTTATATTCTCTTAGGAAAAATTATTCCTTGAAAACGGCCGCTTAGCATTTTAATAAATTTATCGATTCGAAAGGCTTGAAAAAATTCTATCGAATTTGTAGAATTCCAATTATAAAAACGGACAATTTATGCTCTCTCTGTTGAGCACATTAGAAATACAATTTCTAGAAGATGTTATTTGAGAAATTTTTATATATGTTAATAAATTCTTATACGTTTCTTGATAAATTCTATATTGTTCTTTTCACCCTGATATGACCTTTGACTCTTCATATTTTAATAAAAAAAAAAAAAAAAAACACTTTGATGACACTTAAAATTTAAATAAAAATTACTAACATGTAATTTTTATATCCTTCTTAATTTAAAAATGTTTTCTAACGATTGAAAATGATTCAGTCAGATACAATCTAGTAGAATATCTATAAAATAATAATATCTTAAAAATATTTCAATGTAAAAATAGAAAAGAAGGGAGAAATCTCACTGGACAGATATATGAATCAATTTTATACGATTATGAAAATTTCACGGTACGAGAAATAGTTTCTATTTCATTAGTCTTTCCGAATCAAGTCTCGCGATATTTTGAATACGCTTGTTCATAAATATGAATTATAAATACTTAAATCAAGACATGCGTATTAATGTTATTGAACTACCTTCTCCACATCATCTCCGAGTTTCATATTTGTTTTATTATCTAAAATTGATTCTTCAAAGATGTTTCCACGTATTCATTAATATCCTATGTACTTTTCATTTTATCTCTGTTTATTATTACACTTTGCCTATTTATTTTAACATTAAAAACTATTTATACGTACACTGTATCTTACATACTTTTATTCACTCTCACTCGTTTCCTCCATTATCTCATACTCTCGCGTGTCATTAACTTTCACACCTCCTTACAATATTTCACTAACATGGTGTTAACTAATGAATTTATAAATTGTTCGTAGTATTTCACTATTGAGTTTATACCATTACGTAACAAGTATCCAACGATATATAGTGATGATTATACATTGCCTATGTAGAGATTATGATCGCTTTAACATTATCAAATGATATTAAAATAGATAATATACATTATTTCTCTTTTTCTTTCTCTCTCTCTCTCTCTCTCTCTTTCTCTCTCAATATCTATATTAAAATAATTTCATTTGTAACACGACAGTACATTAGGACGTTACGAGAGCAAATCTACGAAGCACGGGACATGAGGGGCGTACCGTTATTGGTAGTCGGGAACAAGCAAGACGAATTGTCGCCTGCGGCTGCTTCCGGAACTCGCTACAGGGACATCGTTAATCTCGTTCGGAAGCACTGGCGATGTGGCTACGTCGAATGTAGCGCCAGATTTAACTGCCGCGTTGTACAGGTACGTATAACATGAAAATCTATTATTAACAGGTTAGCTGTTATGGTGGTTACCCGTGATCAACAATTTACCACTAACGCCCATGGTCACCGATTATCAGATTATCAGGTATTTCAATTGTTAATGAACTATCATATTCGTGAAATTTTTTTCACGTTACAAATTTGGCAAAAAGCAAATATCTACACATGTACGTTTGCATCCATAAATCACCGGAGACTTGTTAAGATGTGATTAACAACTAGACATGATTTATATTGTGAAATAAAATTCTGGTATTATAAGGTACAGTTGTACCAGATAGTATGGTATTTAATTTTTATAACGACGAATTATACGCCAAAGATTTTACGTGTCGCTTAAACTATTAAACTCTTGATTAATTTGTACAAATTTACGAAATTTGTTTCGAATTATTACTCTGCATAGATATAAAGTTTGATCTTTTTTGTATATGAGTTCTGTTGTTCCAAAGATGTTGTATCAATGTTCTAATAATTATTTTGTTTAAAATAAACAATAAAATGAGCAAGTGTTGTGTAAAATTAAATGACAAACTCAATGTATTGTACTAAAATAAATGAAAACATTTCAGACATATAAAATTCAACGTGTAAATCAAAAGTTAAATGTAATTGTAAAAATTTGTATTGCACTGCTGTACTATATATATTATAGTAACATAATTTTACGAAACAATTTAGAAGTCTAACCACCAGTTATGCGAGTGAGGGAAAATGCTCCTCTAGGCAAATTCTCGATTAGTGTTCAGGTAACTTAAAGTTCAAATGACTTTAAGATCTTAAGATATCATATCGAAATAATCTGGGCAAAATTGGCAACTTGTCTTCGTATACCTATGATAACAATAATAATAAAATTTTAATAGCTTTATAAATAATTTTAATGTCTCATGAAAGCGCTTATATTGCCCGTCCTTTGATAAATACTCAACGATACACACACACACACACACAAGAGGTTTTTTACTATACTTGTTAGAATATTTCATAAAAAGTTAAAGATATTCAAAAGAAACAGTTTTAAAAAAGTTGTTTGATATAACGACGAACAAAGAGTATTTTGTAAGGGCTTTATTCGCAAATAAAGGAAATTTCGAGGCTTAAATAAAACTTTACATTTATTTATAAATAATATGATAGTGGTTATTTAGATTAACCAACGAAATTACTTTATTTTTTGAAGAATCACAGAATTATCGAGAAATTTGCATTGTTAGCGATCAATTGAGATTTGAAAATATTTGAAAAATCAGTTTGATATATACTTAGTACAGAAAAGAATAAAGCCGTTAAACCAACCTCTACGTCCCTAAACTTTTTCCAATAAAATTTTATATTGAATATAAAGACGATGCTATACCATTACGACTATTAGCTACATAAAAATTTCAAAAAAATTTTATTATAATAAAACTCGTAAAAAAAAACTGACTAATTTAGGTAATCAATAGATGACATTTTTTTATGAAACTACTTATAATTAGCACAAAAGTATAAATTTATTATATAGATCTTATTATTAAAATTCGTCCGTTTATAAAAATGTTTGTTTATTATTATCATATTAATAATACAATTAAACTAAATTCGTACTTCAAGTTAATCATCTTTTTATATAACTACAGTTAAGGCTGTATAAACTATAGAATACACAAATTAACATATGTATTTCTTAATACAAACTATCATTGCAATTATGTTACAACAATGCTAACTGAGAATTAGAGATAGAAACAATTACAAACAGAAAAAAAATCTCAATATCAGTATTACTAACTCAATTATCAATACTAACTTAATTACTGTTTGTACTTATTTATTACAACTTGGCAAATTAATCCTAGTTTTTTGTCTACAATATTCTTTCCAAGATCTTCCTGATTTATTAATTCTTTGTTGGAATCAATGTCTTTATAAGTGCTACGAGTAGCACTGGCCTGGTATTTTTTATTTAAACTTTTATTTGTATATGAAACAGAGTTTAATTGTTTCTGGAGAACTGAATCATTATTATTTGAAAGAGCAACAGGTACCTTTGATATTATTTTAGAATTACGGTTATTTTTAGTTTTTCTATGTTGTATGTTAAAATTGTTGTTTTCATTAGATGGAATGATAACAGTTTCTTGTGAATTTGATTTTGCAAGAATTTTGTTATCTAACGTGGCAGGTTCCAAAATGAAACTTTCGGAATCATCTGAATTCACATCTTCATTTATATTTACTAACTTATTTGTCTGTTTGTCAACGTTAGATAATAGAATATGCTTGTGTTGTGGACTATACAAAGCCACTGTGCTACATGTACTACATATATCACTATTGTTATCTATTATTTCTTTTTTCATTGATTTATTTTGTTTACTATTAACTGGTTGTTTCAATGTATTTGTAACATTTTGACTCAATGATTCTCTTTTTGATATAGTACGTGTATTTTTTTTATTCACTGTAGAATTTGTTTTTGGTACTTTTACAATGTTAATTTCTTTTAAATCACTTAAAACAGATAATATGTTTTTCTTGCTTTGTAAACTATTCCTGTTATCAGCTTGAGTAATTAAAGTCTGATTTGTTTCCACAATGCTATCCTTTGTTTTCAACGATATTTCATTATCTCTATTGTTATTACTTCTAATATTCTGCCAAAATTTAGTGTTTTTATTACTTTCCCAAACATTTTTTTCTAACCTTTTAGTTATGTCTGATGATTGTTTTCTATGAGTATTTTCTGAAAATATTTCATTATTGTTTTGCAAACTTACTTCCATCATTTCCATATCATCATCATTAAAACTAATTTCACTTTCTATCTCCATATCTTCATTATTAATACTACAGCTACTTTGTTCATTTAAATTAGATTTCATGGCCCACTTAAGATAAGAGTTTTCTAAAATTTTTTGTTGTTCAGTTAATTCTTCCTTTAATTTGCTGATAATACTACTGAAAATGAATACAATATCTTCAGCATTCTGCAATGTTACTATATTTCCTGTAATATATTTCGACTGTATTTGTCTTATATGAAATTTATACTTTGAAAACTTATATTTTAAACCTTCTATCACATTTTCAATACGAGGTTTAAAATTTTCAACACTCTGTTTCTCTTGTCTATTTTGTAATACAGAAGTATTAGTTCCAGTTAAATGTGAGTTATGGTAATTTTGTCTATCAGAAACATTATCTTTTCTAACAAACCTTATTTCTTCAACAATATTGCATCTTTTCTTATTACCATTATTTGTTCTTAGATACGTTGTTTTATTTTGGATTCCAGATATAGATGAATTGGAAGAAGTATCAACTGAATCATAATCTATAATAGTCTGCTTTTTATTTTGAGTGAGTTTTATTTTTTTTTTTGTAGCTCTGTTATCATTATCAGAATTATCTAAATCACTGTCACTTGTTAAATATATACATCTTTTTTGATTATCAGTATTATCCTTCCTTTTTATATTACTTTTATACGTATCCATATATTTTTTACTACTACAATTTTGCAACACAGAATTGACATTAGTTGAATTTTCTCTTAAAGAACTATTTTTATCATATGTACCAAAAATTATCTCATTGCTAGATTCCTCTGTCGATGAAATAATTGGTCTATAATTCCTTTTTCTGAAACAGGACATCTCTATTTGTTTCTTTTCTTCCTTATAATATATTTTCTATTAATATAGTTTATTTATTGCATCTTATATATGCATTTTATCTCAGAACACAAATATAATATAAATATATGCAGTTAAATAAATTTATTCTATTATATAAGTTATACTTTTATTATTTGGTTATTATTTTTTATTATTTAAGTTGTTATAAATAGTTATACTTTAAAGAAATTCTAGTAAATCATATTTTGAAAGTTAAATTAAAATTAATTGTATCTAAAAAAAAAAAAGCTTACCTACGAATTACAGACATGATAGAGTAAAATTATTTAATTAATCAAAAATACGTCTTTTTATTATAAACACTTTGTTAAATATCAAACCAAATATCAAATGTACAAAATCACACGTATACCACCATTTTGAATAATTCTCGCCATCTATAAGGTCAATGTGAAACTATTTCCTAGAGTCATTTATTGATTGTAGGTATACAACTTATTTGCATTCAAAAATTCGTTTTAAAATACAAAATTTCATTTATTAAATAAATATTGTACTAATAAGGAAATTATTGTAATTTAAATGCAGCAATCAATTAATAATTATTCATCCTTGTAAATAATAATTTAATTTATAATTCTTATGATTGGGATATACATACAGTATTGTGAATTATTAGAATTGCCTAACATTATTATAATTTATTAGAAAAATTACGATTATACGATTCAAAACCAGCTACAAATGTCCTTTATATAATTAATTAAAAAATTTCTAGAAGAATTTTTTAAGATTAATGTTAAAAATTAATGTTTGAGGTCAATGTTAAAAAAAATTTGTTTTAATATTATGTTACATTTTACTGCATTTCAGATATTGCATTTATTATCAAATTTGTTTTTATTTGTTGAATATCTGGCTCTACGAATGTTGTGAAAGCGAATATAGAACTACGTTTTTAAGATATATATAAAAGGAAACGAAACAAATAAAAAAGTATGTTTTAAATAGAAAAAAATATTTTCGTGAAATAAAATGTATGTTTTATCTGTCTAACAGGTATTCCGCGAATTGATGAAAAGTATCCAAGCTGTAGAAGGTAGACCACCTTCACCTACTCCAGCACCCTCGCAACCCCTACGATCTCACCCGCATGATACCAGCGAAAAATGTATTCTTCTCTGACATTGAAGCCAGAAAATCAACGTGCTCGACTTCTGCGACCACATCATCAAAGAAAGTTGCTTTTACCCATACCATGACACAGGGTCGTAGTTTATCTGAGCTGAAGACGAAAAGCAAACGTTCAAAGAAAAGATCCTTAATGCGAAAGTTCAACTTCATCGAGAATCAAATCAATTATTCTCGGCATTTCTTTAAGCAAATTGTAATCCGAAACAGAAGTCCACAAGCTGTTTTGGTTCACTAATCGACAATGCAGAGCGCAGTGATTGTGATTGTTCGAGATTTTTCATGAAATACACGGCCACTTATTGCACATAAACGACGAAGATTCTACGTTTAATATATTGTTTTCTTGTCGTTTTTGTAAATTTAATCCTATAAGTACAAACTAAAAGTAACGAATAATTTCATTCTTATTTCTTTTTATCAATTTCAACGTTGTAACGATCGTTTGATCACTTTTCGTGAAAGATCTCTCGTAGCTCACGAATTACCAGTATTAAAAGAGTAAGAAATTAGTGTTGAAGGAAATATATACGAATCGAAGAATCTTCGGGTCTCGTCTGTGAATACTGTTCCCACCGAAACTGCTCACTGTGTAACTTTAACACTGAAAAATAATGCAATCATGTTGTACAACTGCTCTTTCGCGTCGAGAGCGACGGAAACATTGCGAATACGTATAGTACATACGTAACTTACTGCCGAATCCCTCTACGTACAATTTAATTTCCACCAATTTAATTTATTTTGTAATTCGCTTTGTAAATATATCGTGCATTTCTTATATTATTCTGCGTCACAATGTAATCGATATTAATGAGTTTATCTCGCATTTTGAAATTTCTACCTAAGGGATTTGAAATCGTTTAAAAAATACAGTCGTATGATCGAAATATTACTATTGTAATAGCTTTAGTTTAAGAAACTTTTTGTTCAGAATGCGAGAGACAAATTTGTTTATATAGATCAAAATTGATCGTTCTCCATACACCATTGAACTCATATTTCGATGGAAAAATAAGAAACCTCTACATCTCCAAAACGCAACAAAGTTCACTCTATTTTTAACGTTGCTTTATCTGTGATATGTTTTATCGTTTATTGCTTTATTACTACACTGAACTTGGAGTTCGACGAAATGATTCTTTTTGTTCACTTTTCAATAATGCATTCGGCCTAATAATAATAATAATAATAATAATATTAATATTAATATTAATATTAATATTAACAATAACGACAGTAATAATATATAATAATAATAACGACGATGATAATAGCGAACAAATAAATGTAATAATAGTGTGTTATTGAGAGTTACCTCAGATCAAGCAATAGTGTATATACAATATACATATATATATTTTACTATACTGGTAAGGAATTAATCACTAGCCGGTAAGTGTAGCTGTTGATATTGTGAAATACCGTACACCTACACATATGCAGATCTCTAAAAAAAAAAAGTGTGTGTTAACCATTGTTGTCGTTTGTACGTATTTTAACGTAAAACATAGTATTGGCTCAATGATTAAACAACTTGTAAGGAAAGCGATTCCGATCAACAAAGTTCGAACGGTCGTTGAACGATCGTTAATGAATAATTTCTGTTAATTGCCAGGATAACGTTAACGCTAACAATCGATTGTTATTTAATTTCCACGATTAATTTGTTGTCCAGCACACGTGTAGATCACGCAGAATGAATATACGTAAAGTGTTGAATATATCAAATAGAGCAACATACAAACTGTACATTACATACAAACATGTGTTCGTTGGAAAAAAAAAAAAAAGAATCTTTGTACCGAAATAGCGAATCTTACGACTAGACAAGGTACAGAAATTTCGACGTGAATTTGTACAGCCATCGAGAGTGTGTCGAGCAAGCGTTGTTTTACATACAAAATATCACGCATTATTTTGTATGCAGGAGTAATGCAATAAAAAAAGAAAGAAACCGAATAAGTTCGATGGATCTTTTAATTCATTTCCCGATTTATATTTAATTAGATTATAAGAAGTTAGATCGAGATCAAATATTACTACAATATTGGAAAAATAGAATATGGAAAATGATAAATGCTCCATTATTGTTAAAAACTATTACTCTTTATTTATTATTAGTTATTAATTGTAAGTACTTTTAACGTTTAATGTTTCACTGAAAGTTTCAGTGCGTTACTGAGGAAAACAAAAAAGCATACCGCTTAAATGTTGCAACAAAAGTAATTCCATCTCTTAATTCGGAACGAAACAATGATTAAATTTCACATATTTTATTTTACACAAATAAATTGATATGAAAGTGAAAATCGAAAAAAGTATAGTAGACGAATAATGTGATATATTAGTTTTCTTTTATCGTTCTGACAATCTCTCATCACCAAAATGATTCACGTTTGAGGACCATCGTAGAGGACGCATCTCAGTAAAATGTTCCAAATATCGAAAGGATTGCGATTGCCGAGTGTGAGATTAGTGATTCTAAAGAACATGAAGAATTACAGCGACATTGATTTTCACGGACAACGACACGTATTGACGGTTGGAATCGATTTACCGATGTACGAGGTTACTCGCAGCCAATTTGCTTTTCCAAATTTTTGATGCTATATACAGCATTAATAATTTAAAGGACTATAAATAAAAGAAAAATACAATACTTTTTGTACTTTCGATTATATAAAAATATCTACCTTTACTGATAATGAATTATCTTGAAATTCTCGTGAGAAAAACATTCCTTTCCAAATCAATAATTTGTCTTTGTTTAATTTGTCGTGTATAGTATAAATATGTATAAATATGTTTCAGTGATGTAATCAATATTTCAGTGTATATTTTCTGTTGTTATTGTGAGTATTATACTTTGCAAGGATATGAAAAAATGAATTAAATGTTAAGGTGAGTACAACGAGAGGGACACCGAGTACAAGCATAAACTTGAAGGAGGCTTTGTGCGAAAAAATTCCGGTACATTATGATCTTGTGAGAAATATCCGTCAACAGCATGGATCCTCAGTGATCAGTCGTATCACCGTAGAAAATATTTATCAAGGACTGAGAGGAGTGAACACTATGGTCAGAGAAACCTCTGAAATTGATCCGAAATACGGGGTGAATATTATTATTTTGACATAACATATTTCTTCTTAAATGAAATTAAAAAATTTTCATTTCTGTGTAGATTAAATATAGAGGACTAACGATACCGGAAGTTATTACGCTGCTACCTCGAGAAGGAAAGTCACCAAGCGCAGAAGCTGTTTTTTGGCTACTTTTAACCGGGGATATTCCAACAAAAGAACAAACAGCATCCCTAATCGCTGACTGGTCAATACGACGTGAAAAAAGAAAAGATTGGTGGTCGGGACCAGGTGGTGGAATCGTGGGTTCCATTCTTCAAACTTTACCGAAAACAACGTCGCCTCTTGGGAAACTGTCGGTAGCACTTACAGTGTTTGATTCTGGCAAACACATAACTGAAGCTTTAAAAAATAACGCCTTAAATTATACTCATTGGGAAGTGAGTTTTAATACTTAACTGAGGATGTTTTTATAATAAATTCAAATTAGAAAATTGGTACTTATTCAGTACTGCATTTTACTAAGCTTTACACTTTACACTTTTGTAGTAGGAATTATTAATGAATTGCTCTTGTGTTATATTTTTTTTCAATTTAAAATCAAATGAGATTTGCTTTAAAATTAAGAAAAAACAAAAATGCAGAAGATTCCAGTAATAAAATTAAATTAAAATACGTAATTAAAAATTTGAAAAATTTGTTATATGAAATTTATCATTTATATTTTAAGTACATGTATGAGGATAGTATGGAACTACTAGCAACGCTACCGGCAATAGTTGGTTTAATTGCTAAAGGTGAATTGAAAAACTTGAAAGAAGAGAAAGGCGATTGGGTACAATTTTTATCAGAATGTCTATGTAACGCATTTGACATTTCGAAAAATAATAAAAAGGCGTTGATGGATTTTCTCCGATTATACATTGTTCTGAATGCGTAAGTATATTACATACCCTCATATAACTGTTCCACGAGATTTTTTGAAAATATGAGAGTATACGCATTCTTTCTTTTATAAAATTTATATTACAAAATATTTTTGTATATTACATACCCTCATATAACTGTTCCACGAGATTTTTTGAAAATATGAAAGTATACGCATTTTTTCTTTTATAAAATTTATATTACAAAATATTTTTGTTGCATAAAAATTCCTATTATTTTTATGACTCTTCAAAAATATACAGTTATATATGTTCTTTCACATATATAGAGTTTATAAAATATTATTATAGAGATGAAAACGGTGGAGTACCTGGCGTTCATATTACAGAAATACTCGGAGCATCTCAATCGTATGTGAACCAAGCTCTTGCAGCAGGAGCTTTAGCATACGTTGATGAACCTAAAAATGGCACTATTTCAGAAGTAAACAGAACATTTTTCGATTTCAAATAATTGAATTCCAAGAAATTATTATACGCATAATTGTTCGTAAATAATTTTTTCGTTAATGAAATAGTATATGGAATTCCAAAGGGGAATACAGCGTATTTTTGGCCAAGAATTAAAGGAAGAAAAATTAAGGAATTACATAGCCACTTTAATTCGAAGAGATAAATTAACTGGTTATAAAGAAGCAGAGTTTTGTGATCCAAAATATATCGCATTGGAAAATTATGCAAGGGAATATTTGCCAAATGATTTTGGTGTGCAGGTACACATTACAAATTTTTTAATTAAACATATTACTTATTTTTTTCCTTTTAGTTGTCACAAACCATTACTAACATTCTTACTACAATGATGAAATCTACAAAAGGAAAGAAAATTCATCCCGAACAAACTGCAATTGTTGCACCTATTTTTCAAGTATGGTAGAAATTTGTTATTTTAATTTTTGCCTATTTGTTACTTATTATACATTATATCATTTTAATTATATAAGTTCTATGGTCTGAGAGATATGAAATTCAATCAAGTATTACTGTGTATGTCACGAGCGTTGGGTGCAGTTGCATCAATCATTTGGGCAAGAGCTGTTAATGCTTCGATTGAACAACCAACATCCAAATGCACTTATACTTATTTAAATTCTATTCAAAGAACTGGAGGAAAACATACAAAAAGTATTCAAAAATGAAATTTCTTAAGTTTTATGTTAAATTAACTATATATATAGTATCTAGTCATATACAGTATTAAATTTAATGTATATATATATATATAAATATATATATATATATATATATATACATAAATTATTATACATAATGTATGTTAATTTTTGTTAAATTTCTCTAAACTTCAAATCTACAATATTTTTTCACTCATTGAATGACTAGAAACTAAATTTTATTTTAATTTATGGCATGTAATAAAAAGCAGGAAATATTAGAATTAAACAAAATCATTACGTACAAAGTATTTATTGGACGAATTGATTAATAATTTAATTTTAAACTTGGCGCTTGTAATTCTGTTGATATATATATATCGAAGACTAATCTTAAAGAAAATGGCGCAATTTGATACGTTTATACATTAAAAATTATGAATCAAATTTTTGTAATTTTCTATGGAAATATAGTATTATAAAGAGTATAAAAGTTAATATTTTATAATAAATCTTAAACTAAATATTCAGCTACTAAATGAATTCAATACAAATCTCTAGTATGTCAATTTTTTTTTGTGGTTATATGTCCTAATATTAGATTTGTAGTAGCGAAAATGCCATTTCATTCACTCTGTATTTTATCAAATGTGTCAATACAAATCACATAGTTATATATATACATATATATCACATAGTTATATATATATGATAATGTATACTGATAATTTATCTTGACGTTAATTGCTTTCTACTGAAAGTGTACTGAAAAAATTTTGTACCGTATGTACATTTTTTTCATGCGGTACATATTGATAATAATTTTTCTATCCATGTCAATCTACATCATTTATTAGCATAAGAGATTTAAATTTCAGAGCTAAAACCATGGAACACTCTAGAATATTTTCAAATAATATATCTTCTACTATAGAAGAAATTAGGCCTTTTATAGAACGTGTATGTATTATAAATTTTCAATATTTTATAGATTTTTATATAAACTTAATAATAGTTTTATTTGTACTTGCAGCAACCAGGCATTTCATTAAATTCATTGTTAAATATTCAAAGAATCCAGATTCCTATAGAGGCCGTACCTCTTTCATCTGATAATTATATTATTGATGTTGAAAATCAGTCAACAAATGATACAAATTTACATGATGTTTTAGTTCATGACAATCCTCATCATCAAACGACTACAGCAGATAATTTTTTAAATAATATTCGTGACGCTGCAAATGAGGTTGTGGGTGAAAGCCAAAATAATAATAGTAATAATGTTATTAATCATAATAACAACAATAACAATGATATAGAAGAAAATTCAGCACAAACTGTACAAATTAGTCCACGGACACGTGCATTCTTTAAAGGACTTAAAAGATATATTACTCTTGTTTGTATTCTTCTTGCCAAAGGCCTGTATGATCACAGGACCAATATATTAAACTTTATAGTATTAATTGTTACATTTAATTATAGTAATAACGTTGTAAAACGTGAAATTGCAAAACAAAACAATAAAAATTGGCTATCACTCTTAGTTATTATGTGTTATATTATTGGATGTATAATTTTTATTCATTTTGAATATAATATACGTATATTTTCTCCATATTCACAATCTCTTACCATTTGGGAACTATTGTGGACAGTTTTAATAACAGATTTTGTTTTGAAATTGATTACTATTATTTTTAAAGTTTTTTTAACATGTTTACCTTCAAAGCTTTTACCACTTCGAAAGAGGGTAAGTTCTATTGCAGCTATTTAGTAATATTAGTCAATTAGAATATCAAATGGCAATTTTCTTCCAGGGAAAATGTTTTGTTATGGTGGAAACAGCATCTCAACTTTATCGATGTATCGTGCCTATTCAACCATGGTTTTATTATCTCTTTGAATGTTATCAAGGTTCAGAAAAAATTTTTGGAGTATTCCTTTCTTTGTTGTATACAGTAAGCAAAGGAACTGATTTATTATCTCGTATGAAATTATTTAAAACTGCTATTTGGAAACTGTTTCAAAATGTGGTACGTTCCGTAATTTTTAATAAATGAAAGAATATAAATTTCATAAAATGAAATTAATTATTCATTGTTTTACAGAATTTAGGAATATCACCAACGAAAGAACAATTAGTAACATCGGGTGGAATTTGCGCAATTTGTCACGATCAATATTCAATGCCGGTGAGATTGCAATGTAAGCATATTTTTTGCGAAACATGTGTTTTAACATGGTTGAATCGAGAATATTCATGCCCATTATGTCGGGCAATAATTGCCGATGACCTTCTTTATAGAGATGGCCATACAAGTCTTCTTGTTCAGTTATATTAACTTTTATGTATAATATATATCATTGTATTTTTTCACTGTTAATTGTATTCATAAAAATATCTATTAAGCATTTGATTTACATAAAATGAAACTTTTTTTAAATGTTCTACAACAATGTTATCTTCATATGAATCACTCTACCTTGATATTTGTAATAAAATTGTTATATACCGATATACTGAGAAGTCAGAAAAAGACTAAAGTTTAAGAAATGTATAACATAGCTTGTATATATGAAACACAATAATAAAATTTATATTTTGAAAGTAATTTGTCAATTGTTAATTAATTGTTTATTTACGAAAATAATGTAATTGGTTTATCGAAATAATGAATAATTACAAAGTTTTTTTATACGTATTATTACATGATGTTTAGTGTTTTTATAATGTATTCAAAGGTGTAATTTTTTTTATTATCATACATGACAATGAACATAAATAGTCATAGTATGAAAAAAATATAACTATATAAAATTGGCTTAGAATCTAAATTATGTTCGTTGTTGATTATATTTTAACATTTGGTCATAAACATTCTAGATCAAACGTTGTGTCCATGTAATAATTAAAATCACACTGTAGAGAAGTTTCATTGATGTACAACATATAAGTATTCTGAGATATTATAAAACATATTGTTGTACAGGACTTTAACACTGACAATAAAGTAATTATTATAAGGGTATTTTTTTTTTTTTAGTATATATAGAAAAATAGTTCATAAAACATTGGCTTTCATGCGTGCTTGAAAGTATTCTCCATCCCCTTTAGTCGCTTGCTTATTTATCTCTTTATGACGTTCTCTACTTACTAGTTCTTCTAAAACTTCTCCATCACCTTTAATTAACCTATGAAAAAATTAAATCAAATATATATTTGTATACAAATTGTCAGCAATATAACTTCATTTTTTTAAAATAAAAAGTACCTGTATCTTCCGGTTTCTTCATCATAAACTTTACGTATTACACTTTGCTTTTTTTCCCATTCCTCTTTAGTCATGGGTGCCATTGCCTTTGACTTTTCAGATACACTTTCTTGTGAAACATCTTTAGAAACACTCTCTTTAGATTTATCAGTGTTTCGTGATTTCTTTTTTGACTTTTTCAATTTTTTCTTCAATTTTTTCTTCATTCTTTTCTTCTTTCTACGCTTTTTCATAGCCTTTTTCAACTTTTTAGCTTTTCTTCTCGCTTTCTTACGTTTTTTCTCATCTTCAGAAGTATCTGAACTGCTGCTGCTACAACTACTACTGCTACTACTAGTACTAGAGCTACTGCTAGTACTGTCACTACTACTACTAACGCTTGAGGAACTTGAAGATGACAAAGACCTTTTCCTCTTTGACCTTTTGCGGACAATATGATCAGCCTTTTCATGTATGTCTTCGTCTCTTTTCTTTTCTTTTCCTTTTACATAAGCATCATCTGTATCTTTTCTTTTTGTTTCTGCTTTATCAGCATTAATTTGTTTTGCATATCTTTCTTTGGAATCACTTTCTCTAGAGTGTTCACTAGAATCTTTTAAGTTTTTTTGATGATCCTGATCTAGAGTGCTTCTGCTTCTAGATCTATCGTAAGGTGGTCTTCTACTGTTATGATTTAAGAATCTATTACCTCTCCTTTCATTATTATATCTATTATATTGTGAATTATTATGTCTATTTCTATCATAAAATCCAGAATGTTTATAAGGTCGATATCCAAAACTACGTTTACGATTATCCAAATACCCACCCCGTCCTTTATAATATCCTCTACCTTCCCTTGGATTCAGTCGATATGGTCTAATACCATTCTCATATCTCTTATCCCATTTGTCGCTTCTTCTGTCCCTATCATCTTGATATTTACTAGCTTCACGACTGGAAATACTAGAGGAGCTGGAGCTACTAGAACTACTCCTATGCTTTGATTTTTTCCTTTTATCTTTGCTACACGTGTTACGTCTTTTTTTCTTAGAATCAGAATCATCACTTTGGGAGGACATTGATTTCTTTCTTTCCTTCTCGTCTTTCAATTTAACACATTGTTCTGATCGTAAATCACTTTTTTCTTTATTACTCATCGTAATGTATTATTAATTTTCTAAATCAATAGAACTTGCGTTAAATTTAAATATTATGTCTTTCAACATTTATTTGTCGTTTAATCGTATCGGCGATTAACCTCCTACATAATAGTAAAGTTTTTTTTACTATAAAATATTCACGTACGAAGTGACAGATACGAGCCACATATAAACGGATACGTTAACAAAAAAATGCCATAAAATAATTTTTAAATGCATGTACACTATCAATAGTTTGATACATCCTACTAGCACGTAACTAACCTCGGTCTAACAAATTACAAAAGTCTACCTCATCGATTTCTATTTCAAAAATTTGTTCAAACTTAAGGCAATTTTTCATGATGCAGTAATGTGAAGTATGTAGGGTTTTTTGTTTCTACATTTCCAACTATTGGCAATGATTAATCAGAAAACGTGTTTCGTTCATAAACATTACATAAATGATATATTTTAATTTTTTACTTAATAATTAATTTTCTAAACATTTTTGCTGCTTCTTATCATGAAATAATTCTTAAAAAAAGAAATTTTAATTTCTCTGTTGCCGCATTTTAAATTTTACAAAAAATTTTGTTACTCTCTCATACAGATAATATATTCAGTTGTTTTTATCATTTTACAATTAAATATAAAATTTTTATTACAATGTTAAAATTTTATTAAATTTTCTGTCAATATGATTTCAACGTTAAAATAGAAATATATATATCTAACTTTCATTAACTTTCTAAATTTCCTGGTATTATTTGCACGTTTTAAATAATGAAGCGATTAGGAGATAAATGTTATTGCAAAGATAAAGTAAGTCATTAACCTGTATTATGTCATCGATATTTAGCCACTATCTTTTTAAATTGTTATAGAATATTACCAACAATAAAAAAATATATACAAAATAAAAATTTCATTAAAAATGTCCTAGATCTAATTCATAATATACAATTACCACGAAGAATCTCGTCTTTATAATACTTCTCTCTGTACATGTAAACATATACAATAATTTATCTATATGTAAACATAAAATGATTAACTTGTTACTTACATGCTTAAAAAATGTTTACCAGTATTAGATTATCTAAACTTAAAAAGAAATCTACAAGCGTAATTGCGATTGCGGCATAATATTTAATATCATCTTCGGACTTTGTTACCCTTGTATCAATATCTGATAATTATTATTAACCTTAGAAAATATAAAACCGTATTAAATAAATATTTCTCGTCGTTCATTACGAATTTATAGAATCAGAATGTTTAGCGATTGTTGTACAAAATTAAATATAACTCGTTCAAGTGCCAACACGGTTGCTGACCTTTCCAATTTTGCTCACAGTCTTGAAAAAACTAAAAAATTTCACTCTTTCTCTTGCAATGTTACGAAATTATTTTAATTGTAATATTCCGTTCTTTAATGTATCAAAAAATTTATTTGTTCGACAAATATAGTAAAAAAATATAAGAGATATCATTTCAAAAATATCCTCTACTCATAGTATAATTGTAGCTTGAAGAATATGAATAAAATATAATTCTTTCCAACTTCAAATAACAATTTTTTTGAACGACTATTTTCCAACTTTTCATCGAATATTTTATGTGCAAAGAATATTTATCAATTAGATATCATCGCCTGTTACCAAATATACGGAGCTAGAACCAGCGCTTTGCCAAGAATTGCAAAAAATCGTGGATGCGCTTATAGTACGAGGAAAAGGACTATTAGCTTCTGACGAGTCTCCTTCGTCTTTGCAAAAGCGATTCGATGATCTGGGCGTGAAAAATACCGAAACTAATCGCCGCGATTATCGACAAATGTTATTCAGTGCTGATAAGGTCATTATATTATATGTAATCTGCAGCATTTACTAGTTTGTCTAAAGTATAAATATAATAGCGTGATAGTTGTTATTGAAAATAAAAAGAAATTCGAATATCTTTCGAAAGATTATGTTTAATCTCTTGAGAATTTTCGATGACTCGAATGACACCTTTCCCTGAACCATGTACTTGACGATGTTGTATTGCAATGAAGATCTGATTAATATATTTGCACTTTTTCGTCGTAGTCTCAATTTTCAAAATACATAAGCGGTGTTATTCTACATCACGAGACAGTGTATCAAAAAACGACAGATAACGTCGAATTGATCGAATTGCTACGTGAGAGAGATGTCGTACCCGGCATTAAGGTCGATAAGGGGCTTGTCCCATTATTTGGTTCGAAGAACGAGAATACTACGGAAGGCCTGGACAATTTGCAAGAGAGATGCATTCAGTATAAACGAGATGGTTGTCACTTTACCAAATGGAGATGCACGTTCACAATCTCGGAGACAACGCCGAGTCAACTGGCCATGGTTACGAATGCGAACGTCCTTGCAAGGTTTGATTTTGACGAACACTATAGTTCCCATATTACCATTTTATTGTAATCGAATGGATTAATTACTAGGATGCAAATTATGCCAGGTTTGTAGAAACTTAATGAGAATGATTGATGATCTAGGACATAAATTGAGTATTTTTATTTTGTATTTAAATTAAAACTAATCGAGTTGCAAAAGATGCAAACTGTACATTTAAAATTGAGAGATAAGTTGAATCAGAAATTAAATCGAGTAGAATTTACGTGTTTTTTCATGTATTTATTTTGTAATGTATTCAATTTTCAAACAAAAATTGCATTGAGAAAGAATTTCTATTCCTGCACTCTTTAAGCTGTTCGATACTTGTGGTAATCATTAAAATGGGTATGGATATCATTAAAAAAAAAAATATATATGTTATAATATATATTGCAAATTTTTAAATGATTCAACATATATTACCAGCTAACGTTTAACTGAGCACATCTTTTACTTTCGTAAATAAATTATTATTAACTTCGCAAACAGTTTTTTGCACATCCAAATCTATCAATACGATAAATTTTACTGATAAATTCGTAAATTTTGAAATTTTATTATGTAACAATCAAATAATGCTTTTTTTTTAATAGATATGCCAGTATATGTCAGAGTGCACGAATGGTACCTATAATAGAACCAGAGATATTAAGTAATGGTAACCATGGCATAAACAGAGCGTTAGAAGTTCACGAAGAAGTACTATCCATTTTATTTCGTACTTTGCAAGAGCATCGTGTTTACCTTGAAGGCATGATCCTGAAGGTAGCGATGGTTTTGTCGGGAATTAAAAATTCTGTCAATTGCAATCCTCAGGTACAGTAATTTTTTACGTACACGATATCTATTGAACAGTATCATAGAATTTTGTAAAATTATGTAAAATTAATTACTGTTATATTGTTCCTAAACAATTTACGGTATATATAGTTCAATATGATTATTAATTAAATATGTAGTTCTATAGAATTCGTACATATTCACAACATTCTAGTCCAGTGTAAAAATAATCGAACGATTATGAAAAATAACTTAAACGAACTAAAATGAAATATGAAACTGTTATTACTACCGTATTGCTAATATGAAACTACCAATGTAAACTATCAATCACAAATTGAAAAAATTTTTTTATTAAAAAATATGCGTAGATTATTGCTGAAAATACGATAACAGCTCTTCAGAGGACAGTGCCACCAGCAGTACCAGCTATTGTATTTTTAAGTGGCGGACAATCGGATGAAGATGCCGTTGTAAATTTAAACGCTATTAACGCTTACGAAGGGAGAAAACCTTGGCCTCTTACGTTTTGCTATGGCCGTGCTTTACAAGTACTCTCAAATATCCTAATTCTCGATAAATTTATAGAGAACTTCCTCGTAAACTTATAGTTTGTTTATAATGTATAAAAGACGAAATTTCTCCCAATAATCCTACTTTTCAAAGAACACAGTCATGGAAACGTGGAGTGGAAATTCAGAAAAAGTGGAAGATGCTCAGGCAGTCTTTTTGGAAAGAGCAAGGCTCTGTTCGCAAGCTTCAGTGGGAGAATTAGATCCTGAAAACGGCGTATGCACCAAGAAGAGCTCTCGTTAAAACAATCGATCAGTTAACATATGCATAATGCTCGATAAATTGCAATTATGCATACGTATAATAGAAGTGAATGTCATAATTCTTTTCAATATTAGATCTTCAGTTGCGTCATGCAAATGCCAATTGCCAATTGCTTGTCTGTTCATTCGAATAGAGTTGATATCTAGCGCATCTTATCAATGAACTTTATTGTGCAATAATAAAGATATTTCGACGAAAAACAGCTCGCATTTCTTTAGTGACTGTGTGACAGTACGTTAACCTTTACAACGAGAAGTTTCATCAGTAAATTCGACGAATGTCACGCAAGGTGCCCTTGACTGACCTCTAAAGCAGAGATGCTCAATCGGAGGCTCTCACGACGATACGTGCGAGTAGAGTCGTATAACGTTCGGGAATTTGCTCCGTTAGTGGTCGATACGTCATTTCTATGGATCCCCACCAACCATAGTATTATGTACCCCTTATCCTTCTAGACCCTAAGTTTTATGAACCGGATCATCAACACGTGCGCTCGGCAATGTCGTATATAGTACACTTATATTACGACTTGGACATATTTATTTTTAACTCGTTTTCTTGATAGATATAAGATGGAACCGTGCAAAAGATAAATGCAGAAATATCATGCAAAGATATTATGTGATGTAGTACATTCATAGGAAATATGTTTACACATGCTTTTGCTCGATATATGCACATGTAATGAACAACATATAAATAGGATGACATTAATCGTTGGATTATTGTGAAATGATTTTAATTATAGTACTTGTATTTATTTTCGTGATAGATCTCGTTAAAATTACTAGAAATAGATCTCGTTAAAATTACTAGAAAAACCTTGCAACTGAGAATTTCGTTGTTAAGTATGATCGTCAGAATAATCTCATTTGGAACATCTATTGTATAAGCCTAATTTTAAGTACTTCGTGTGATGCATATTTGAACAAATAGCAATAACGAAATATTCTATATACCAAACATTGTTAAAAACAATAAAATGAACTTTCTCACGTACGCAAGTAGAAATGATCTCTGGTATTATTTTTCTGCAGAAAGTACGAAAGATTATTCTATTTTCAAGCGTACAATAATGTATTTTTGTTACTGAAATATCCGTGGTGCTTAATTCTATATTTACGTACCTACGTTGTTTCGTTTATATCAATGGTTTTTCGAGTCAAAGTTGAGAACCTTCACGATTGTAAGAAGTGCGCTTGCGCCAGTATCATTCTTGTTCAGACTTTGAAACCAACGAATACCCTAGACTCACCTCAGTCGCTTTCCAACCAGCAAATCGTACGACGCACGTATACACGCGTTTCAAATCAAGAATTAATCTCATCAATATAAGGTAAGTTACATTTGTACGTGTTTTTGAATGAATAATCTACTGGAAATTGAAATGAGAAGTGCCACACGTTTTTATGAATTTTTATTGATTGCTTCATGTCGGAAGATGTGAAAAACATTTGACCTGCAATGAGATTCGACCTTGACTGACATTTGGTCTACACCCAGTTAAATGCTTTGTATCTTGAAATAGTACGGGCCTACATTGATGACATTGTTCCATGTTCCATTGTACATTACTTGCGCAAATTACATGTTTTCACATCGTATATCCATAATATACTGTAAATACTTAGTTTAAGTTCAAGTTACACATATTATGGTTATTGTATTACAAGTTTTAAAAGCAACGAGATTGATGACTTGATAGTTGTTCGTATTTATGTTGAATATAAATGAAAATTATGCACAACTTGTTGATGTTTACGTTTCTGATATTTCGAAGTAATAAAATTTTGTTGGAATAATTATATTTCGTTTGAAATAAATTATTTTTATTTCAACTTGTAAATAGAAAAAGAAGCACTAATATTCTTAGCGAAAATAAATTATGCCCAAATGAATATTAAAAAAAGTCACTTTCGTTTAATAATAATTTCCTCGTGTCATTCATTAATACGCGACTTGGAAGTCGTGATTAATGAATATGTATGTATACATACTTGGCTATAATAATGTTCGATAACGATAATAATATCTTCAACAACTGAAAACCTTGTGGAAATATTTTATGCATATATTATGAGTAATTTGATCTTAATATTTAGTTATCAGAGTACAAGTTCCTTTCTATTATCAATATAATCTACAACCGATAACATACATGTATGTATTTGTCATAACAGTGGAAATATTTGTATCTTTTCAACACTATTGTAATAAATTCTCTTTTCGTAAGATACACTATACAGAGAAGAACTGAAATTTAAAAGTGACTCTCGAGTCACATGTACATATACCAATTGAAATCAATACAATTCCCATTTTCGTTGCATTTATGCATGTACATAATTTACATGCTGCATATCATTTAATATTTCTCATTTTAAAGTGCACGTAAGTAACATATTGTACAACAAAACCATTTAATAAACCATCATACGTGTCAGCCTAATTTTTCATCGCTGTTTCCTCGACGGCTATCTTTATTATTTTCCAATGACGATTTAATTTAGTTTCGTTGAATATAATCAATAACGATGAACGATTAGATCGTAGGTTAGAATTAGATCGGTTGTTTACAGGCATTGTCCAATACTGACAAGAACTTATGCAATCTGAAACAACCTATAGCGCTACACGTACTGACCGTGTACATACATACGTGCCTAGGATCATTTTGACAACAGTGTCGTATATAATATAGTGTAAGACGAAAAATTAGCAACGATGAACACGTGACTGCGACTCGAGATGCATCTACTGTCCACGCATACTATTGCAACCAGATGCATACATGTCAGCTTTTTCCCGGGTGTTTCGTCATACATTCTTTCGTCTCATAAATGCGAATAAAACTTTGGCGAATTACCAGTTTTGACGCCATTTCACAGTGGCCTTCTATTATATTATATTAACCAAGACTTATTCATACTTTTTTTTTTACTAACAGATTGTTCGGAGCGGGTTAGTATCTTTTCACGTCATCGAATCATTAAATCTTCGCAAATATTAATTCTTTTTGATTTTTGAATTAGAAATATATGTCAAATAATTGTCTATAAATTTATAGAAATATATAGAAACAAGTTAGACACATATATATAGAAACAAGTTGTGAATGGTGATTGGACAGCTTTCACTGTTTATAATTAGTCATAACTTTCACATACATTTATGAATCCCGCTTGTACCAGGAATCAATAAGAAGAGAATGAAGTAAAAAAATCGATAACCGACGTTTATTATTAATTATTAATAATGCGTATATCGTGATATTGATAATTTGGTTGTTAGAACAAATTAGTTCATATTAATAAAGATTATCCTTTTCATTGATTTTACTAAATTCGTAACTCTATTTTGTCTACAAAAATACTATACAGTGTTAAATAATTATTTACACATGTATAATAATCACTGTGAATTCGTTTGCAACGCATGTGAAATATATTAAATGCAAAATTAACTTTCAATCATTGTTATTGTCTTATCCCGGTAGCACATCGAATTATTTTGCTTTATCCTCTTTTATACATATTTCAAATATTAATGTTTATTTTGAAACCTTTACGTTTCCTCAGAATCGTCTTAAAGCTTCAACTCAATCGTACAATTTATCTGCTCATTTTCATACAAATAATCAATCGTAAAGAATTGAAGAAAAGAAAAAAAAGTAATAAAGAAAATATTCAGTAAAATTCACGTACTCCATCAGCTGCAATATAGTCTTCTAATATAATCGCGCTATTTCTTTATTTTTTTAAAAGGTCATATATATGCTATCTACTATCCTAGCTTCATTTTATCGAACAAAGAGAAGTTGATTCTTCTTTTTTTTTTTTTTTTAATGTTAATTCTCGCGAATGTACGAACGTCACATCGATATTACGCGATTCGAGATTATCGGACACTACACATTCCGAGTCAACATCACGTGTTAACATTTTTCGACCAACGCGTGACTCTGACGTCAGCTTTCGATTAATCCTCAGCACGAACTGGATTTTACGCTTGTTCTCTCTCTCTCTCTTTCTCTCTTTCTCTCTCTCTCTTTTTCAATTCACTAATTATCTCCGTTATCTCACATACCGCAAAGACTCGAAGAGGTCACTTTACGAACTGCATTGCGCGCTAGATGGATTGCAGGTTAAATGCCGAGTACCACCGCCAGGTGCGCTCTGTTGTGACGGTCACCTCTTTTGAATGCCACGGGTCGGACAAAGTGGACAAGTCGCGCAGGCGTGCTCGCTTATCCATTACCGATTAAACCGCAGCGGCAGAATTATGCTGGCGTTATTGACCGCCTGCCGACAAGTTAGAGTTGTTGCGCACATGACTTTTTCAGTGGCTGGGATTAGAAGATCTGTTAGGTGCATAAATTTCTCGTAAAACCGCCGAACACCTTCGAATTTATACGCATATTACGCAACGTGACTTTGGAAGTTTCTTAAAACCGTGCATTTTTATCTTCAGAGACCACGTAGATCGGATTTTAGTAATTTACGTTCAGTTTGAAGTAAAAAAATGTAGGAGTTAGTAGCATGTAATATGAATTTTCACGTTTCTATACATTCTCTATTTATCAATCCAATAAATCAGTACACAACTATAACAGAAAATCTGACGATAAGTAGAATTTTCTTTTTCAGATTTGGCACTTTGAATATCCCGCCCGTATGATCTAACAGAAATATCTTTACATTAAAATTTATAACAGAAATATAAATTGTTTATGTTGCATGCAATAAATTGATGTTCTTGCAAACTCATTCATTGACATCATTTCAAATACTGTTGCATTGGATCGATGGTATCGTTAATTTATAAAGTGTGTTTTTAAAGTCAGATTTTTGCTTCATCTGGTTCCTTCTGGCAGATGTAACTTTATTGAGAAAATTTTACGAAATTCAATAGTTAAAAATTCAATTCGCGTCTGCGCGAATACATCTCGCTGTACAGAATCGTTTTCATGTATTGACCGACGCAAGAGAACGGTTTATGAATATTTTCACGGATACGTGGGTATTAAAATTGTAAAAATTAGTACTATGGCTATTCCTTTGCCAATATCGCTCGCAATCAACACAGAAAAGGTTCATTGCGAGAATTGTTCGTTATTTATAAACGTTGACAGAAAAAATGCACATAGATATCGATCGTTGCAATTAATCTCAAAAGAGATATCGCTTCTACAGACAGCATACTTCTCGAAGGCAGTAATTAGAAATTCTATTCTGGTGAACCATTCTGCGTATAATCGAACAAAGCTAATTAACGGACTCATCGATCTCGACAAATTTATTTTAGGCGCCTTCTATTATTGTTGCGAACTTGTAACATCGATTTGCATAGAGTTGCGAGAAATATTTTTGGTTTGGTGAAATCGAGTTTGTATCGGTGGTTAGTTAGCTCTACAACATAATCAAGTTGGTCCAGAGATACGGGTCAATGAATCGCAATTGATAATGTAATAATAGCACGTGAGGGGCACTTTTCATCGAGAAATATCGAGATTGCATGTTCCCGTCACAGACACACAATTCCTTCGTAAACAGTCTTATCGTGCTGTGTCGTGATAACACGGACGGTATTTACATGCGATTGCGAAAATTACGTAATCGTAGACGATTACGTTAACTACGATCATGCGAAAGTGTCGAAAATACTGATACTGTTATTCGTGATAGATCCGCGTGGAAAAGTTTTAATATTACAATTTTGCAGGATACAGTACAAATAATTGTAACGTTGTTGCATTTACTTTGGCGTTAGATCTAACGCGCAGAATTTATATTGGGTGCTAACTCGTGTTGCGTGTTTTAAGAAGTACAAATTTTACATAAGATAATTAGAGACTTTGGACTAACAGTTGATTGCTGTTGCATACAATATACTATGATGGGTTATAATTTAAAGCATTCTAAAATATTAAGATACTTTAATTTAACCTTTTAAGGATTCATTGAATTTTTATGAAACTGTGCTAGAAAGAAATAGCTCTTATTTTATAAATTTGATTTTTAGAAGCTATTTTTCAAGAATTTTTAGTTTTTTTTTCTATAAGAAAATTGTATGTATAAAATTTATTAAAATTTACTGTTTGTAAACGTAATATCACAGAGATAGATTTTAGGGGTTTAATTGATTGTTATAGTAATAATAGAAAGTATTTTAATCGACTATAAAAATCTCTGAATATTTTAGAGTGTTTCAAATATTTAATTTATCTTTTTTCTTCGCTTAATATCAAATCTTTTTCTTCCCATTAGTCGATATTAGATGATGAATTAAACATTAACAAAATGGTAATATCTAATTTGAATTTTTAATTCCAAACTTTTGCTCTTGCATTATTTTTTCGAGCAACATTTATTCAAATACTCTAGCATGAAACGATTCAACGATTCTGTAATTTCATCCTGTTCGTTTAAAACAAAATCGATTTAAAATTAACCATTGAACAGACAAAAATATCGCGCCCCGTGATTCATCCAATAATTCTAGATTCTCGACTGAAAACATCACGAACTGTTTTTTCACGCAGATTTTGATGTTATTTTGGCTAGTAGAATGGTGGACATAAAAATCTCTGATACATCATCAGGGGAGTAATATATTCAAGTAATTCAACCGCGTTTCTGCAAAGATGAACGCGTTAATTGGATTCTTTCACAGAAGATTCATTAATGTGTAGATTCCTTATAAAGAATTTAACTTTTTATACACACTATGTAACGTGACAAGTATTTCATTTAAAAAATATCGCGTGATGTATATCTTGAATAAAAATTTTTGAAAGTAGCATCGACGTCTCAGTCCATTGAGGACCAACGTGACGTTGGGTTGGACCAATGCGACGTTTCATTTGCAATTTATATTTTTGAAAATTCAAAAAATTCCCTTAATATTTTTTTATGCGTTTCACGTAGATTCTAGAATTTCGTAATATATGAAGGAATTCAAGCACATATTTATAATATTATGAATTTATTCTTCTTTGTTTCATCATAATCAGATGACAAAAAAATCCAATAATTTTATTTTATGCGCTATGGAAGCTTCGGGGACAATTATGTTAATAGTTCTGACTTTCCGCTTATGCCAAGTATGAGGTAACGGAATACATTTTAAGCATGAATTGCGTCGCTGTTACATGCGCCTTCAAAATATTACAGTCGTTCAAGTCGTTTCGTTATTTTATATATATATATATATATATAGTAAACGTCAGAATAATATTAACACTAGTATTGATATATTATTTTATACGAATAATATCATCATTGACATTAATATGCTATTTTATAATAGAAGCGAGAGATTAAAAAATTGATTACGAGCGCGGTGAACCGAAGTGCGGAAAAACAATCGTAACTATTGCATATTTGAACATAAAGGAAAGGAGTGAATTTGCAAATTCATTTCTATTATGTACATGAAAGATCGGAGATGGAAATTCTGTAGAAACGTAGTTTCTGAGCAAACGTAGTTTAGTTCACCTAAAATCTTATTAATACTTTTATCACGAAAAATCTATATCGTATTCAAATAATTATTATTGGAATATATAGATACAAGTCCCACATTTAGATTCGACTATTGCATAATATGTGCTAATACGTAATTTAATTCATTCGTACATAAAATCTCTCCACGATTCGATATCAAATTGAACTTGATGCCCTATTTTCCTCGATTCCTTTCAGTTTTAACACGACATAAATTTAAAACATATTATCTTATAATATAATTTAACAGAAATACGTCAATTTAATTTCACGCGATTGCGTATAATATATATATATAAAAAATACGTTCGAGCTATAAAATCGGCTTTCGAAATTCACATCTACGATACGAGTCGACTGGGGATAAAATATCGCGATAAAATATGCCGAGCACTCGATTCGTTGAAACGTAGCTCGAGTGAAAAATAGGGAAAAGAAAGGAATGTATTCTCGATACGTGGATGACTGAAAGAAAGAACTCCAAACGATGATCTTTTAATACGACGAATTCTGGTATCTCACGTCTTAGTTCTAACGACCTAACGATAAGTGCTTGTGTATATGTACGTAGATTCTCTAGGCGTCGACTTTGCGAGGCTTGAAAGCTCATTTCCGGCTTCGTGAAATTTTAAGGTCTGCCCACCTCCGGTTCCAAGCGGCTTCTACATCATTTATACGGTCAAAAAGCTCTCACCCACGATACTGTACGACGCCTCGTCGTCATATTTCTTTCAAAGCGTGACTTTCATTTCCACTCATTCTTCAGAAGTTTTATCTGAAGTTTAATGCTTTCCGAAATAAGAGGCGACTGTTTTTCCCCGCGTTGAATATTTAAAAACCACTCCGAAAGGGAAGGACAAGGACAGAAAGGAGAACTACCCTCGAAGGTTGAAAGCAAGGTTTTGTCATGCTTGTTTCTTTCTCGCGACTTCTCGTTCGTTTTTCCCGTTCAATCGGTAACCACGATATAACAAGGGATTCTTTTATTTAATCCTTGACTGGTATTATTGAGAGATGATTACAGTAGCTCGAACTATATTTGAATTAGATTATTTAATTTGAAGCAGGCTTAGGTATTGTTTGAATAAAATATTTGAAGAATGATTATTCGAATAATATATTATCTTATTTGATTTGTGAAGCACTTCTACGTCAGTCTATTCGAACGAACGAATATGATATCTTTTCGAAGTTACTCGATTATTTAGCTACCGAATAGAATAATTCTTTATTTCATTCATTGTGTTTGTTCCTGCAAACACAATTTCGCGATTCCGTTGTGTAAACTTCGCTTTATGCTTTCAATAAATTAATTCAAATAGACAAGTCCAAGATAAAATTACTTTTCCCAAGTTGTATTCTAAATAGGAATTAAATTAAACGAATTAGTGGAGAAACGATTCGTTATTTCAAATTGACACTTTCTCATCTTTGCTTCAAATAAGATTCGCCCAATCTTAATTTTACAATTTTCCAATTCTGCTATGATTAGAAGATTTCCAATAGATTGTACTTCAGAGGAAATGTTTTAATAAATTCTAATTTTGATGATGGAGATGGTGTAATATTGTAGATTATGGAAAATCGAAGAGTGTTCTGAATTTAATTAACCTAAACTGTTCTGTTTGTAATCTTGATCTCGAGATTGACGGCTAACTCAGAAGCTTCAAAAACCGGAGAGAAAAGAATTAAGTTTGGTCGCGATATTAGCGTGGCCAGGACGGTTTCTAGCGAAGCTCGGGGGGGAAAATAATTACAACGTCGTCTATGTAACTTTGCAACTCGCTACAACTTCCGTTGGAGTTCCCTGCAACCACCGTTGGTACCTTCATTTGGCTAACGAGCTGCCTAAACGTTTCTCCTACGTACACCTAATGCCAGACTTCCTGTCGATTATTTATAGAATCCATCGACTACCACCCCGTTCAATTTCGTTAAATCTCCATTTTAACGGGCTAATTTCCAACGGGCGTGTTCCACCGCCGCTCGCCAGGAGAGAAAATTAGCGAAAACTCGATCGTGACTCGCGTAAATTGCGACGATCAATCCTCCGATCGATCGAGCGATCCGTTTTCGTTAGATTTTATGTAATCGCGTCGACGATCAGAGATTGCCGCGAAATTGTAAATGCCGAGGGTCGTGACTGAGCGAACCGCGTGTCGATTATTCAACGACGAGCCGATGGAAACGGGTTAGCCGTGTTCGAAGTTTGCTATCGCTCGAGCCTCATTATCCAAGAAAATCTTTCTCGTAAGAGATTCATCTACGAGATGAACTGAAATTGAAATTGAAATTTCGTTCCAGAATTGAGGAGAAATTGGACAATAGTCTGGTACCGTACGATTATGTTCTCGTCCATAAATACATTAGACATTTGCTGATTTTTAACATAATGTTCATTAGTTATTGGATCGTGAGATTGAATTTTATCCATTAAGGACTAATCTTGTGTGTCAAACAAAAGCTTGCAATCTTGTTTTCCATCATTTTACATCGTCGAACTTGATCTTTAACATTTTAGTTACGAAGAGAAATTTCAAGAATTTGTTTAGTATCTTTTTGTACCAGTACTTCTTCTAATCGTAAGTGTGTAAAGTTGAAAGGAATTTAAATATTTTTGACATTATGGTAAACGTTTCACGTTTATTATTTTCCAAGCTACGTCCACGTGTTCCAATTTTTGCAATCTCAATTTTATTCAGCGCCTGTTGTCATGCAAAATCTTCAGTTGATGAAACAGTTTGGATGTTATACTGTTCCACTAAGTATGTTTTAAATGTAAAAAACGTAACTTGTACTGCTTGTAAGAACAAAATGTTAATGTAAGTGGACTTCTAGACTTTCTAGATTTTTAAAATATTCTACGTGTGATTTCGTCGTATTCGTAATAAACAGATCGTAGATTTATACACGTTTAAGAATATAGTAAAGAAAAAAAAAAAAAAAAAAATAGAGCCACGGTAAAAAAAATATTCTTTTACGCGTCAAATATTATAGAAAGCACTTGTACATTGAATATTTTGTTTTGTAACTTCGAGCACGTAATTAAAAAACGATAAATGTGTTGTAATTCGCAGCCTACGAATTAGTGTCAGGTTAATTTCATAATTACTTGATCTCTATATATCGAACCTATATCCATTTTAGCTAATGAATCGCAATCTGGCTGCTAAATTCTGGCATATCTCCTTATCGCTTTCTCAACCTCGTTTGCTGCAACCGCGATGTGCTGCTCGTAGGAAGCGAGGAACGTCTGTCCCTGACCGGCGACGAGGATGCGAGGAAGCACAGGTCTCGCGTATCTTGTGTACCGATGCCGATGTCTCAGGTCATGGATTCAGGGTGCGCAGGGGGATAATACAGGCGTAGCCTCGAGAACGTCTGCGCGTGCTGCATTGCGGCTAGCCCACTCCCTCGTACCGTGCTCTATAGGCGGCAGGCCATGGACCGAATAAAGACAGGGGGTGGCTGAAGCGTGGTTAGAAGCGAGACAGCCATTCAGTCAGGGGGGTTGAAAGGGGTGGGGTGTGACTGTGTAAAAGTGAGACGGTAGCTCTCGGAAAGAGAAAGAGAGAGAGAGAGAGAGAGAGAGAGAGAGAGGCGTTGATGGAAAGAAGAAGGATAGCAATTTGTTAGTGTGGGCGAGACAATGGGAATAGGAGGGATAGTCGACGAAAAGGGAAAAAGAGAGAGGGTTGAACGTGGGAACCGTGGATATGGCGGGAGGAAGACAGGCTGATATACACACACACGTAGAGGAGAAGAGAGGTATGAAAAGGATGGGGGGTAGGTTGTGGTGAAGCAGACGTGGAGAGAAAGAGGGAGAGAAAGAGAACGTAGGGAGGGAGAGAGAGAATGTAGCAACTACCCCCCTGTTTTGCAGTTACGACACTGCACTGCAGCCAGGTACCCCTGCCGTCTCTGTTGGATGGGGGGCGAACTGGCCGAATAAAGCCAGTCGTCGTCTCGTGCTCGGACGAGACACGCGCCCCGGCACAGTTTCCTTCCCGACGAGCCGCAAGGATGTAGTCGAAACGACGTTCTGGGTCCTCTCGGCTGGACCCGGCGGAACCACCAACCGAGGTTTCGCCACCCGAGAACGCAACGATCTGTTTACTTTCGTCTTCTCGCGTTCGCTTTTTACCCGTCTGTCAATTCGATCGGTATCGTTGTTGGCGGAGTTTTATGGTGAGATGTTCGAAATGTAACGAAACTCGTAAAAAAAAAAAAAAAACATCAAGAGAGGAAGAACAACGTAATCGAAATCGACATTAACGGACTAACATCAAAGAAAACCGTATTACTGTCGCGTTATTATTATTGTTATTATTATTACCGTTATATTATTACAATTCTCATTATTATTCTCGTCTCGTTATATATTGCATTTATTGTCCCTTGTACGCGTACGCGTGTGCTCGTAATACATCGCGAGTCTAAGCGAAATCCGACGTTTTTATTCGCGATCTGAAGCTGGACCTGCACCGGCGGAGTCGGTGTTTTGCGGTGGAACAGGTAAGAGACTGACACGAGAGAGATCTAGAATGTTCGCGGGATTGCGTAGTTAGTTAGTTATCGTTCCGTTCTCGTTCGAAATAACAAGAAGCGCGAACAACGAGCGTAATCTTCTTTTCTTCGTTGAGCGAGCTTTATCGTCGCTAATAGGCAACGATCGGGTCCGCGCCGAGGATAATGCGATTACGCGTTCGCGCAACGTGACGCCGCTGCGAGAATCGCAATTATCACTCTATACCGTAATCCGGATTTATCAGCTGACTAGGATCGATGCAACGTCGTCGCGAAATCTTTCGTCGTATCACGAACTATTGTCACGTTTCAATCATGCTTCAGCTCTCGCGATTCGATTCGATATTCGCGTCCAGAATGGCAGAGAACTATTAGCTATTAGCTAATCGGTCGTATCAATTTAGCGAGTTACTATTGTTATCGTGATTACCAGCAGCAGACATTATTCTTTTACTGACTTTCATTGCAGCTGGAGGGAACGGTATCACGTCGATGCTTTATGGTTGCAAGGTGCGATGTTGCAAGGTTTTTTCTTTTTTTTTTCTTTTTCAATTTGAAACGGAGACGCTCGGAAGAGGCAAAGATAGCAGCGAGCAAGGGTTGGTCGTTGTGTACTGTTTTATCGATTTTAATCTCCCTACTGGCGCGATCCCTCTCTCGTTTCTCTCTCTCCATTTCTTTTTTTGTCTCTCCGCAGCGTAGCTTTTAGAAAACCAATTGACCGAACGAAATCCGAATTCATTCCTCAGAGCTGTAAAAATGTCACTTAAAGGTCTTCAACTACGTTAACTCCACGATAATGGCTAGAGAGAGAAAGAGAGACATTTCATCGTTATCTCGTTTCATTCTCATCCGATTTCATTTTTCCACACGTTTCCGTGTTTATTCTGACGATGAGATCTTCTTCTCCTTTTTATTGTCGTGTACACAGAGATGTAGACATGCATATTTGCATCGCGTGCAACTCATTTTGTTACAGGATCGCGTCAAAAGATAAGAGAACAATCGATCCGCGGTGTCGACAATCTGTATCTCCGTTGATTGAGTTTGCAACGTCGTTATGATAATTTAGAAGCTTTTGTGCACGCGCGTCGCGACGCCTTGTTTACGGTGACTGTTGAATGGAGACGGTTTCATTGTAGCCGTTTTATCGATCTTATAACTCGCGTCTGCATCGCTTGTTTCGTGCGATGGTACGGGCGTGCGTTGAGACGAAAGGGTGATTTTGCTTTGAGAAGACGAAACGCCACGATTTCACGAAAATACGATATATTTTACATCATATTACGATATATTTAAAAAATATGCCAGATCCTGCCAAAGAAAACCAACTCCAGCTTCCCATCTTTGTAATTTATGAATGGCACACAGACAATTTTCTTTTTCGGTGCAGATGCTCCATTACGACTACTTTTTTTATCTCTCAGAGTCCTTTACAACGAATATACGTATAACTTGAAAGTTGCATATTCATGCATTTTTTTTGAAAATTTTACTTTGCATACACTTGTTGCTTCCCTGTTGTACATCACTGATACGCAAACCTTAATTATTTACGTTTAACACCATCAAGTGAGAAACAGTTTTTCGATAGTAAAGCAATTTCGGAAGATTATTATTCCGACTACTCCATTGATACAATATTTTCTGCATTTTGTATGTCATTAGTAGACTGAGGATTTTTATAGGAAATTTTAATGTGAAAAAAAATCTATAAAATATCCAAAGAACAGTTATTTTCTATGATATCTGACACGCAAGAGAATTGTCTACCAAGGTTCTATCTGTTTTCATCATATTCTCAAAAATATAAATTCGCATATAAATCTGTAGTGCTACAATTTATTTCAATTTGAACTTTCTAGTTCATTCATTTGAGTTCAAATTCTAGAAGAAATCAGATAATTAGGGATGAAAGATGCCGAAAGAAGCAACGATCACTCAATTTCTCTAGTTTCTATTCTGCGGAGTTGATCGATTTGTCTCAATTTCGAATCGTTCTCGGAACGTCCAAGTATCGATCGGACGAGAAAAGTCGGTCGGCAATTCTTTATCCCGTGTCAATGATATTTTCCAATTTGAGTGGATTCCACAACCCGGTGATACGTATATATCACATTAAACTCATTACAGCCGAATCTCTGTTAGCCTGTCAAGCTCCCATAAAGTCGCAAACTTATCAAGAAGCTTACTGGCGTGTTCTATTTATCGACAAGTACCTACGTGTCCATTCTTCACGAAAATCCTCGCAACTTCTCCATTTCCCTGTCCTCGCGAATTTATTCCCCAGACGCCATCTCTTTTGGATAAAGATTAATGTTCAACATATTGCACGTTGCGTTCCAGTGAGATAAATGGTTGCTCTCTTCGTGGGCTGAGCGTCTTCGCAGACAAAGATGAAGCCACGAGACACAAAATGTTTTTGGTTGTTGTAATATTGAATTAAATGAAAGATTGACTGCCAGGCGAAATTTACACGTATGTATTTCACGTATTCCTCTACGGGATGGTCTATTTAATTTTTATTCTGCTCAAATGGAAGCTTAAATTTCTTTAAATTTCCTTAAATTTTTTTTCCCAAGAAATTGAAAGTCTTTGTGCCAGAGAAATTTTTATTATTAACATGACGTGAATATTAAGTTTTTGTAGCTGCAGCAAGTTAAAAAGACGAATTTAAAAGTTCGAAAAAATTTGCGAATGAAATACATATTGCATTAACGCAACATGAGCCCTTAATGGATTGAACGTTATATTGCAATGGTTGTTGAAAGTAGTTGCTAAAATATCCATCGACCAGATTGTTTCTTTGTCTTTTAATTTGCAACCGATGCCGTGAATTGTAATTAATTGTAAATTGTAATTGCAATGCTCTGTGCAACTCTCGTGCTGCGTATGCAGGCTTCCTGGAAATTTCTAATTAAGAGTAACGAGTAAAAAGCGTAATGAACGTTGGCAAAGGTTGTTCCGAAGAATGGATCACTTTAAAAATGTTTACCCGTATGTCAAAGGCTTTCATGTAACTGGTCGAGTGCTGTACTCGCGCTAACGAGCTACAAATTTGGCGTAATTGCAACGAATAGCAATTAATAGTCCAATCGTATATGCAGAATACTCGTCACCTTTCAGAATTTCGATCGTGGGATGGATTTTATTTCCTACGATACACCGAAGAAAATTTAAACACGAGATAAGATTTATGTTTCATTTTATAACATCGTGTTATATTACCACATTACTTTATTATATTTTACAATTTTTTACGCTACTTTATGATATTACACAATTTGTCACAATCACAATTAATTAGGTCCAAGTATATTTTATGTCATTCAGCAATACTTTTTGTGTGACTAGAAAAATTTCAAATTTGCCGTGCGATATATTTTGTACTGTATACTTCTTTTTATCAAAACATATATAATTTCACATTGTAAAATTATAAATTATCTCGTGCCATTTGTCTTTTAAGCTTTCTACTTCGCTATCACGAGTGTCTGTCTCGCCTTCTTCTGCTTACAAAATGTCTATTATTCTTTGAAAAACACTGACCCACGTTTAAACTACAGATCTTCGTGCAATATCTCATATTTTTGGATGGACAGAATGAAAAAAAAAAAAAAAAAAAACTCTATTTTCGATACTTTATACATTTCCCCATAAATTCACAAAAATCCACAGTTTACTTGCACCGATTAAAAGTTTCTCTTGCCCGTCCACCGGAGAAGCTGGATAAATAATAATATTGGATCACAGTTTGCGCAATCATTCAGCACACACGAGACACAAAATTATTCATCTGCAATTACGAACTTCATCGTTCAAGTTCAATCGAGATGAACGAACGGTGGCTGGTACCACCATAGATCCCTTCATACAGCTGTAAATGATGTATGGTACACCGGCGACCTTCTCGTCGTATTAGTTACGAATATAGCGGTCTATTAGCTCGATGTCAAAGTGGTGGAACGAACGGACGAACGTGCAGAAATGGGTCAGACTAACATTTTCTTTTTATGAAATATTGACGTTGATGGGACACTGTGAAATTCAATTACGCCGCGGAAGCCTTAGTGGACATTTGATATTTCATGTGCACAATGCCTACGGTTGCATCGAAAGGCTCGCTTTAAAGGAGATGAAAGCGCTCTAAGAGAGGTCTTTGCACTTGAAATTCTACCCCACCACCCACGCGGATCCAATAAATAACGCGCCTTTGCGCAGGGATTACGGGCAAAGGATGTTGCACCATATTTTTCAATATTTTCCCGACCATTTTTCTCTCTATATTACACGCCAGCAGCGTGTAAAATTTATCCAGCAAATGCGATTCGACTTTCTGACAGCCGCCGATTCCTTTTCTTTTTTTTTCACTTTCGGCAAAATAAAAGTTGCCCTCAGACGTGGAAAGTTCCGAAAAAGTAATTAAAGTCAGTGTGTTTTCGATTAAAGATCATCTTGCGTGTCGTACAAACGTTGACTGTCGTTGTCAAAGTTTTTTCAATCAACGGAGAGGTTTATAATAATAATAATAATAATAATAATGATTATAGTGTTTGAATTCTTCCATCAACTGAAAATTTTGATAGTAACAGGGCATTTGCGTAACACAAGTTGTTTTTAATGAGATGTGGGAAGGAAAACTAGCCGAATGGAATTTGTTTAAATTCTCGCAGTTTTATAGATTTTTATGCATTTGTAAGAAGTTTTTGGTTTCTGTAACATACGGTATATAAAACAGTTTTTTATTTTATTTTGTTCTATTTTCTTAATTATATTTCCAGAAGTATGAATTTGCAGAAAAATCCGGAGTCTAAATGTAATTTTGATACTGTCCCTTATTTGTTACAATTTAATTTTAAAATATAATTCTACGCAAACAAAGATATGAAATTTTCGCCGTGTTCTTTCCAGTATTTTTTATTACTGAACTATTATTATTATTGCATAAAAGTTTTAATTAAAATCAAACAAGGCTCGAACGTAATTTTCTGTCGATAAATATCCATACGAATATTAAAGTTACCATCAGTGTAAAAAAAACAACAATTGTCACACAATTGGAATTACAATCACGTTTAAAATAATCAGTGGCGTCTCTATTAATCATCTCGCTACATTATTAAATTATTAATTAAACTTCAAACAGACGAGCTTTGTCTCGTGTAGCTCATTTACATACAGGCTCATTAATCAAAAACTCCTTAACCATTAATCTCCAATCTTAAGAAGAATTCTAAACGTTTTCTCAGTGGCACTTTTCGAACGGGGCTATTTCGTCCAAAATTTGTTTTGAATTGTTTGTAATTTTTTTTCGCCTTTTTTTTTAACATCGACGTCGTCTCTTGTAGAAAATGGTTGCGGAAAAATACGATAAGCTCGAGCCTGAGCTGAAAGAAGAATTGAGAAGCATCGCCCAGCAGATTGTGGCACCTGGAAAAGGAATCCTGGCTGCGGATGAGTCGACCACAACTATCGGCAAGCGTCTGAAGGACATCAACGTTGAGAATACCGAGGACAACCGTAGAGCTTACAGACAACTACTCTTCACCGCCGCTAAGGTACAATTGTTGATTTATTACACTAATTACTAGTATTTGAACATGATTAAACAATCTGTTTACTACAATTCTTTGAATCTCTCCGAGTTTCATCCGACTTTCAAAATTAGTTGAGAAATAAAATCAATAGGCGAGATTAGCTGAGTAAAAGCGATAGAAGCTGAGTAAACGTCTTAAAAACAGCGGGACCTTCAAAAGTACCGTTTTCAAGGAATTTGCCGAAAAACTGAAGGAGGAAACAATCAGTCGAACGAGTGAAATCTAATATTGCATCTTTCGTGAATCTGTCCTCAATAAATCATAATCAAGTTATAAGATCAACTTCTGAATGTTATAAAGTCGAAGAATGTTCAGATTAATAGTGCAACGATTCGCTTCTAATAATCCTATTCGTCATATCTTTCTATCTTAAACTCAGAAGACACAAACAATTAAAACCCAATATCACATCTTTCTGAGATATTTGATAAACCATGGAATCAACTAATTTCGAAATATTGTCTAACATTTATACACATTTCGCGGTCGAAAGACATTCAAGTTTAATAATAATAAATCTGATTCTAATTAATAATAAATCCATCCAATGTTCCCCGTCTCTCTAACGATCTTCTCCGTGTTTTCCAAAGGACACGATCAGCCAGCACATCTCTGGTGTCATCCTGTTCCACGAGACTCTCTACCAGAAGGCCGAAGATGGAACACCATTCGTCGAACTGTTGAAGCAACGTGGCATCTTGCCAGGTATCAAGGTCGACAAGGGTGTGGTGCCATTGTTCGGCACCGACGACGAATGCACCACCCAGGGCCTCGACGATCTACAGGCCCGTTGCATCCAATACAAGAAGGACGGATGCCAATTCGCGAAATGGAGATGCGTGTTGAAGATCAAGAAGGACTGTCCGAGCAAGCTGGCCATCTTGGAGAACGCTAACGTTCTAGCCCGTTACGCTTCCATCTGTCAGAGCGCTAGGATCGTGCCGATCGTCGAGCCGGAGATCTTGCCCGACGGTGATCACGACATTGTCCGTTGCGAACAAGTTACGGAAGAAGTTCTGGCCGCTGTGTACAAGGTGAGGGGAGAGGAATGGAGTCTGCATATTGATTTGGTTTGTTTGGCGCGAGGATGTTGGCTCTTTGCTACGTTTGTTCGATGGAGAGAAGTAATAGGATCTTCTGTACAATTGGAGTCTACCGTAACCATTTAATTGGAAACGGAAGGGAATGTCAAAAGACGAGACGGGACGGTTTCAGAATCCTTCGTATCGTGGTATTGGTTTTAAAGTTGTTACAAACTGTAAATGTACTTTCCTCAGATAAAAACTAGCGACGACTAAAGTATAAAGTGTCAATGAAATTGAATTGCACGAGGCAGGGGAAAGTTTTTAAAGAGATACTTTTATCTAAATATTTGACGAAAGTCTATGTAATTTTGTTTTCAAAAATGCTTCTGTCGAAACGATATAATTGTAGAAGGTATATATCGTTTAAATGTAATTTAACTTAACTTAAGCCAAGGTATATGTGTAATGTTCACTGTAACATCAGTAATAGACTCCTATCTACGACGTAGAAATATAGAAAGAGTTTATTAAGTAAAATTTACTGCTGCGTTCTGGTAGTGAGTTTGCCAACGATATCTCAAGTATGAACAAAATATGAAATTCTTATTAGCATGCGTGATTTCTCTGTTAAACATTTTCTTAAGACATCGTCAGTCTTTCCCATTTGTAATTAACTTTTACTGTCATTAATTTCATCGTACAGAAGTTGAAATTTAATCGTATTTGATTCATCAGGCACTTGCTGATCATCACGTATACCTCGAGGGTACTCTTCTGAAACCGAACATGGTAACACCAGGACAAAGCAGCCCGAATAGGGCAAGTCCTCAGGAGATCGCGGCCGCTACCGTGACCGCTTTGCTGCGCACCGTACCACCCGCAGTGCCTGGCATCACCTTCCTCAGCGGTGGACAGTCGGAGGAAGAGGCATCTGTCAACTTGGACGCCATCAACAAGTTCCCCGCGAACAAACCTTGGGCACTGACATTCAGCTACGGTCGTGCTCTTCAAGCCTCTGTCCTCCGCGCATGGGGTGGCAAGAAGGAACAAATTGCTGCCGGCCAGGAAGAACTTATCAAGAGGGCTAAGGTAACTTTCAGGCTAGGTTTCTCTATTTTAGATTCTTCCCTTTTCCTGTATTTTATAATTTTCCTTCTTTATGTTTTACGACTTTTGAGCATCTCTAATAATTCTTGACGTGTGCTGCTCTTTCAGTAGATTAGAGATTTTCTTCTCTCTTTTTTTTTTTTTTTATTGTAATTAATTTTCTTTGATTTGATCTATTTTCTCTTTATGTAGATTTGCATAGAAAATGTAACTAAAACATTTCTGTTTTCTTTCTATGTGTCGTTCATACGTATCTTTACTGTCATGTTTCTTTCCTTTCTGTCTATAGCTCTTTTAACTTTTTCTACTTTCTGTTACATTTAAAAGTTTCTGTTACATTCTTATGTAAATATCATACTGCGTCAATTTTATTTGGATTTAATTACTACTCATCTTTACTTTCTTTTTACTGTTTGTTTTTGCATGTACATATATCGTGTGGTTGTTTAGGCAAATAGTCTAGCCAGCCAAGGCAATTACGCTGCTGGTAGCATTGTTAGCAAAGCTGCAAGTGCCTCTCTCTACGTCAAATCTCATGCCTACTAAATTCTTGCTTTTCTTTCTTTGAGACGGTTTCACAGTGAGTATCTAGTAGATTAGTTCTACATATATTTGCCTTTTTACGCGCTTGTACGATATACATGTATTTACTGATAAAATGTAATTAACCTTTCTAAATGTGTCTAAGATATATTTTTGTATTTACAGGCTAACAGTGAATCGGCACTCGGCAAATACGCTGGTGGCGTGACAGGAGCTGCTGGCGACGCAGCGCTTTTCGTCGCAAACCACGCGTACTAAACGAATTATTAGACATTGATAAGGATTAGACAATTAGGTCGTTCGTCGAACATTGTCAACGTCGATCACTGTTGCCGACATGAGGGCATCATCGACGATGAAGATGGGAAGCGAACGAAGGAAAAAAAACTCACAAAGAATGCCTCAAAATGCTCGAAACACAAAACGATCGTGCAGCTTCTGTTTCCAATTTTACGTTTTACATAATTTAAGAAAAAAAAAAGAAAAAAGTTCAAACCTGCGAACGAATTCGAATTCATTGAGTTTTACTTCGCGATAATTGGTACCACCATATATCCATGCGTGATTTTAAATCAAAATAGAATCTTGACGATGCATTTTAATCTCACGGAATAGACGGAAGCTGAGGAGATTCGTTTTGTTTTTACGATGAAAATCAAACTCTCAGGATCACGATGTTGTCGACCATGATCGATTCTCTTCGCCGATTACCGTATTTCTGAACGAACGATCGCCTCTATCGCCTCTTGCTTTTACTCTTTCCCTGTTCTATCTCCTCTCACTCAGGACCTTCCACTCTTTTTTTTCCCACCCCTGTCCTTCATCTACGTTCCTATGTTCTCTCTAAGATGCACATGTGACACGATGAAGAGTGTTTAACGCATCTTTCATCGCAGAATTGTTCGTTAACCAAGAGAAAGAAGGAACTAGGGATCTACGACAATCGTCGAGAGAACGTGATCGATGCGTACAGAAGCGGGCCTATCGTGTAAAATTGAAGAAGAAATAACGGATAAAGATCGTTTACTCGGATCGTGAATAGATTTCGTGACGTTCGAACTACGCACGCGTTATTATGTTCTGTAAGAATACGAGTAAAACAAAAGCAGATATATTATACATATATATTATCAATGTCGTTATAATATTCTACGTGTATAAAAAAAAAGAACAAAAAGAGAAAAAATAAAAAAAAATAAAAATACATATTAAATGTTGTTTGTTAGCAAATGAGTCGAATATTATGAAGTCGTAATATTATGTCATCTACTTATACAATATGTATATCTTACATAGATATTTAAGTAACGTATTGAAAAGTATCTCGTACATCGATGTTATATCTAATATTTTCATTGTAATCTAGGTCACCAAATACACTGTGGAGGGTATCTATCGTGTCTTTTTATCCTAACTCCTTTCTTAAGATGTGTACTTTTAATTTTGTTACAATTGAAAGTATATACGATACTTTGATACTTTGATATAGCGATGAGGTTGTTTCAATAACACCTTGCAAGGTTACTATAAATATATTTGTTAGCAATATTTTCAGATATAGGCAGTCTGGCAATAGAGATCATCCACTCAATATAAACATAAGTAGCAAATCGTCAGTGGAACATTTAGTGAACTCAGTTCACAAAAATTCACTCTCAATTTAGTGAATTCTTCTAAAACAAAGAATTCTTCAACTGAATAAAATAAATCTTTCAAATAATTCGTTAATTCTTCAAACAAATCGCGAAGAATGCTCCATCATTCCTGAAAAAAAAAAAAACAATTACTTCATTTATAGTTTGTGGTATCTTTCAAATAATTCTTCACACAAATCGCGAAGAATGCTCCATCATTCCTGCAAAAAAAAAAAAGAACAATTACTTCATTTATAGTTTGTGGTAGTGAAAAAATCAAAAGCAATAGAAAATTTCCAGCAGCATATTGAGATGTTATCAATCTATGCACCATATAGTGCAACCACGTAAAATACAGCTTTTTTAGCTGCATCAGGTGATCCACGAACGTGAACCTAAATTCACAAATTCAGTGGAAGAAATTTGGGCATTTTATAATCGCAACACTATTTAACAAAAACGCGAATATTGATCGATGCGACGTTAATTGATAACAATTGAAAAAATTACGATGGAAGAATATCGCAACACTAGTTCTTTAAAAAAAAGTTATTTTTTAATAATTTTTTCTAATAAATAATCACGAGATAATGATATTAATTCGAATTCTAAGAAAATATAACAATTTTAATAATATTCTTTAAAAGATTATAATCATAATGAAAATTATAAAAACAATCACGATGTTTTATAATTCGCAACGCTAGAACAAAAACGCGCTTACCATATTATACAATCATCGCAACTCTAATTCAAACCAGATCCCGTATTTTTTCACAAATTTGGATTCAGATCGTTCTGTAGATAATTTAAAACGCAAAATTTTGTAATTTTAATTTAAACTGATACTAATTTCATTCGCAACACTAACAAAAATACCGCGATTTGCCCAAATGGTGGGCCGACATTCATGTCGGCCAAGAAAAAAGCTACAACTACCATTGCTACACTACAAATACTAAAATTGAGCATAGTGACAAGAATGACTATCCATGCTTTGGATTATCCAGAGGATGGAAAGCCATTTGTTGTGACCCTCTTCATGGCAGTTTGCCGGGCCTCTTCTTTCTTCGAGCGCAATGCCCGCTGAAACTTACAT
>NW_025110558.1:0-5000 GCF_011392965.1 Frieseomelitta varia
AAAAAAAAAAAAAAAAAAAAAAAAAAAACGAGCAAGCCGTTGTGCCCTTATTCGAACATATTTAAATGGAATGTTAAGCTCCTTTGTGTGGACAAGAAGCCTAACGGTCATTCGTGCAAAACAATTTTAACGATTAGAATTATAGAAAATGGCCCGAACAATTTCAGTTGTTAAGAATCAAAGCAGCCAAGTCGGCACAAACATCTCGTTGTACATAAACTAAAATGAATAATAGTTGTCCTGGCTTCTTGTTAATTCTCGTCATATATTTTTGGACTAATTTCAGACAGCCATCTGCTCTTGTTTCTCTAAATTCCTTCTCGAATCACAGATTTCATACTTCCATCATCATTTGTCCACTCTCGTCTGCAATTCGAGTGATTTATCGTCAACAGTTAATTATTATTGCACGTTGGTAGAATTAGTCGAACACTTGTTGAACCAAAATTATTCCAACAAGATTACTTCCCAATTGCGATTTTGCGGGTTTTTATGCAGTAACATACATTTACTTCACGCGATTCAGATCTACTCTAACGAGAGATCCAACGTGTCCTTAACTTCAATTAAACTTCGACTTTTCGTTCTCGATTCTTTCCAAGCATTTTCAAATTGCTTGGAAAAACTGAAAATTGAAAATTTTCGCCTATCGAGCGATTTCTCTTTCTGACACTCCGAAGCTGTCACTGAACAAGTTTACCAAAATTCCGAGAATAATACAGAAGATGAAGAAAATCGCCGAGGATCTTTACGATTCTTCCCCCAACGGGAGATTCAACTTCTGTGTTTTTTAACATCGACTAGACTGCGCGCGTTTCGTTTCGTCCTCCATCCTTTCTAAGCTTTCAGTTTCCAATTGCTTGGAAAATTGAAATGTGGAAATTCTCCCGATTCCTTCCGATTCCTCGGAGCTTCTCCGGACGAATTTTCACCAAAAATTCGTGAGCCGGGATGGAGAATCGCGAAATCGTCGCGATCGACGGCTGCGCCGCGGTTTCCTATCCGCGAGGCCGCGGATAGGAAAGGAGTAAAGTGCATCTTGACTGTGACCTACAGCGAGCTGAGCGGCGAGGCGCGCGAGGAATTCTTATTCTGCGTTTCTTCGCTAAATCGCAACCGCTCGGCGAGCTGAGCGAGAGATCCGTGTGCCGCGAGCCAGTTGCCGATGTTCCGTAACCGACCTCGGTCAACACCAGCGCGCACCGAGGCCGCCCTCCGCCGTCTCTGCCGCTGCTCTCTTTGCCTACGAAGCAAAGCTCTCTCTCTCTCTCTCTCTCTCTTTCTCTCTTTCTCTATCTGGCTCTCCTATTTGCTAGGTGAACGTTTTTTTCCTCGAGCTGGTTGCTCGGCTCCCTCGAGATTCAAGGATTTCAAGCATCACTTGACCCAGATCTTCGTCAAACTTCGACTTTGCGCGCGCCTCGCGTAAACAGACCGGTAGTTGCTCGACGTTTGGTTGCGTTACTCGCGGCTCTTCGATCGCAGCTTCTCACAGGGCCAGGATTCTCACCCTTGGTCCCCCGTTCGTCGCCACGAGACGAGATTTTCTTTTTTTTTTTCAATTGTCGTCGCTACAAGCTTCCCTTGCGATACTTCTCCATTTCAGAGTAAAACTGTCGCGCGAGAGTATTTCTCGCAAATGGAGAGTTGCTGTCGAGAGTAACTCTCGCGAGAAATTCTCAAATGGAGAAGTGTCATTATTTGTCCTTATTTGTTCGCACGTTTCAATTGTCCCGCGATTTGTTCGTCACTTGTCAGCGTGGAATTTAACTCTCGCGTAGCCGATGCTGGGTGATTACCGTTGACCCAGAACATGAGCGGTAAATAAATAAATATGATAATAAATATGGTGCCAAGTGTGCTAAATGTTTATGATTTATATGCAAAGAACATACGACAAAGCACAATAACGTACGCGGTGCACATAAATAAAAAAATATGTTTAGAAAATTTTACATTTTTTCAAACAAACTCCTCCTCTCCCCATATTATCAACACTATTAGATAACGTCCTGTACCAAAAAGTTAGTTGCAGAGCAGGTGTAGTAAAAATTCAACTGAACGTGCTTTTGTTGCAATTTGTTGCTCGATTCACTTGTAGAGATTAAATATTTTGTCTCTGCGAGCCTTCGTTCTTCAGGACGGTGGAATTTGAGCTTTGTAAGAACCGAGCTTTTCCTCTTACAAACGTGAAAAAAATATTTAACGTTAGAACTACCGAAGTGGTCCAAGTAATCAATTTATAATTTATATATTTTTATATATATTATATATATATTTCATATTTTTTTATATTTTATATATATTTTATATATATTTCATATTTTTTTATATTTTATGTATATTTTATATATATTTCATATTTTTTCATATTTTATATATATTTTATATATATTTCATATTTTTATATATTAGTAGTTGTATTATAATAGTACAGATATTGTTTTACTTATAATAGTACAGATATTTACTTTCACAAATTATGTACGATACAAATATAATTGAACAATCTATAGATATTGAGTCTTTCACAAATTATGTACAATACAAATATAATTGAACAAATATATCTGTTCAATTGAGCAACTGAACGATACAAATATAATTGAACAACTTTTACAGCGTTAGTACGTCATCCGAATATGGTTCGTGGTTCGATAAAATCGACGAGTTTACAAGGATGCGACACCGGCAGAGACAAGTGGAATCTTTGTACGCGGTTTCCGTTATTTCGCGTTATTCTCTGACCGAGAATTCTTGCACGGCTGAACGAAGCTGGTTTTGTACCTTGCACGAGCAATGACTTTTTTCCTTGCATGCGATTATGAATCACTGCATAATATCCTCTCGACGGCCTTAACCGACAACGAAGGAAAACGAAAGGCCGCGAACGCCTCGACTTTGTCTATTTATTCTTCCAGTCTGTGCGTTCGTTTCGTAACGCCAGCTCGAGCTACGAAGTGCCGAGGAACGAGCAGGACGAAAATTTATGAATGAATCGATGAAAAAAATGTGAACAGCGTCTCTTTCCGCTCGAATTCTTGATTTGAAATCGAGAAATGAAATCAACATGAATATAATGTAAATAAATACAATTTTCTAGCGAAATCGATTAGCTCGAGCTTGGAGGAATCGAGGAACGCTCACAATGAAAATCGATGAAAAAAGGACGAACGTCTCTTCTCTGCGAGGCAACTTTTCGAGGAAAAAAAAAATAATTTCGCGCAAACAAATCGTTACGAATTAATATTAATATAATACAAATGTAATCGTCACGAATTGACATGACATAAATAAACATAGCATAAATTTTGTGTGTAATGCTAATACCGCTTCGTTCATACGAAAGTTTGGGAACGAAATGTCGCTGGATATCGAAAAATAAATACCCAAGTTGAACACATTGCAATGCAGCAGAGGACTCAATATCTATATATTTGTTCAATTATATTTGTATCATATATAATTTGTGAAAGACTCAATATCTGTAATATTATAATATACAACTATACAACTACTAATATATAAAAATATGAAATATACATGCAACACGGATGTTACGATCAATTTTCTTATTTTACAGATACACGCTCGTCGTTTGAACAACGAACGAGAAGTTCATTCATACATTACGTGCAAAAACGTTCATTGATTATATTATAAGATGCGATTATATAAGACGAGACATTACGGGAAGTGGATAACAGTAAAGGAAAAACGTATCACATACGGCTCGTAAACCCAGTGATACTCGTGGATCATTGGAAACTCATTTCATTTTTTCTTCGACGGCGGTTGTTTTTTTCCTCTAAACTATAACGATTATGATGATACGTTTATTATTACTTTTAGCAGAGAGAGGAGGATGAAATTGTCAAAGACATTTAACAAAACGAGCGAATATATATATGTATATATATATATATATATATATATATATATATATATATATATATATATATATATATATATATATATATATATATATATATATATATATATAGTATTATTTCTTCATATAGAAGAAAGCTTGTTTGTATGTGTATAAATATATAAATATATGTATATTTATTAATAAGCTTTTTTGTGTATATATATATATATATGTGTATATTTATTAATAAGCTTTCTTGTGTGTGTATATATATATATATATATATATATATACTATCTCTTCATACACAAGAAAGCTTATTAATGAATATATGTATATATTCATTAATTATTTGAAAAACGAGGAGAGTGAGATGAAGCTAATCCTCCCTCTCTCGACGTCGATAAAAACAACAAGATACCTACATACATGAATCACGACATACTTTGCCTCTTCGATTCTTTCCTATTACTTTCCATTCAGATCAAAATTAATATAAACGTAACATTTGGCCATCATTTGATTATCCGCCAACATCTTGAAATCGGCTTATAATTACGGTTGATACATTGACGAAGTAAAACTTGCAAACCGAATATCTCAAGTCACAGTTTCGCCCAGAGTTTCGCTCTTGCCCCTCGGAATATTCATTCTTCAAATTCATTGATCGTTCACCGGAATATTCATTCTTCGGTTGATCGAACGTGCCGTCGCGAGTGCGGCGAAACACCATCGAGACCAGTCCAACTTGGCTTACACACATAGCTTCAGGGAGAAGCGGAGCTCCGCGGCAAAAACGGAAGCGAGAACCGATCTTCGAGGAGGGAATTTCTTGCATGACGGGTAGGGCAGAAAGAAAGAGAAAAAGGGCATGAGAGTCGTGAGGACGTCATCCGCATCATCGCGTTTTTCTATCGACGGGGCAACGAAGAGAGGAGAAAGAGCCCTCCGTCAATCGGCTCGCAAGTAGAGCGTGCATATCGCGTGTGTTCGTGTGTGTGTGTGTGTGTGCGTGTGTGTACGAGAACGGACCCTTTTGCCGGTGAATCACCGTGGCGCGCCACGTTTGAAAAAAACGACGGACGGGAGGGTTCGATGGCGTGAACTCTACGCTCTGAAGCCTCGA